>NC_140183.1:56378059-56448059 GCF_963971535.1 Notolepis coatsorum
GGATTCAGCAATGTTTTCTCATTGTTGCTTTTCTCTCAGGCAAGACCATATTCTAAGAGTGGTCGAGAGCACTCTTACCCAGATAAGAAACTCTTACCCAGATGAGAAACATTAAAAAAAGCCTACCATTCCTAATAATAATAATCAGATTTATATAGCGCTTTTCCTAATGCTCAAAGACACTTTACAAAACAAACAATACAATACAATACAGTTTTAGTAAATACAATAAAAAAATATATATAAAAAGGTGAGAGAGGAAGGAGTTCATGGGTTGAAAGCAAACCATTGGTCAATTGCCCCCAAATACGACTTTATAAACCCAGAACTTTTCAATAATAATAATAATAATTATTATAACTTATTGCGTGCATTTCTCTTCTGAAATGGATTATATATTGCTGTTAGAACAGTTAGATGCTGGCTGCCCACGCTGTACACATAGAACGCATATTTACAACATCTCCTCTCCTCTCTTCTCTTCTCTGCTCGTACAAGTTCTGAGCACATTCTGTGTTTTAACCACAGGGACCTTTCAGAGAGAGACGACAGGTGACAGATCCAGTATTTCCCAACCTACTGCGCGATTGGTTTTTGACAAGCGTCATCAAGTCGTTTAGTATTGACAAAGCCTACTTTGCTGGAACGATTTATTTCGCACTATACAGTACGCGGTATACATATAAGTACAAGTATAAGTCTTTATTTGTCATCAGATTAACACACACACATGCGATGAGCGACCCACAAAGGAACAAACACAGACATGCACTGAGTCGCGAGTCGTGAGATGTGTGTGTGTTATTTTGAGATCAGTCGCAAATCGCTTCCTGTTGATTGGATCCGACAGCGATCAGATGCCTAAACTCGGCTGTTTTACACATGCCTCATTCACCTTATAAGGAGATGGCGGGCGTGTCTGTATGCAAATGATTTTAGCGCAAACACGCATTTGAATTTAAGAATGAGTGGGATTCATCATGCAACCGACCTGGGTAAGAACCGATTTCGACGTTAGGAGCGGCTTGATGAATGTGGCGGTGGCTTTTTTTATTGTTCTCTTAACAGACAGGTAAGCAAGAATATAAGAAAAATAATAAGAGAGTATTGTTGAATGAGGCCCAATGTATATGTCAATTATACCGAGGATACATTAAAGAGGTTAAACATGCCTATTTTCCCAACACATACCTTAGTTGCTTTTACTCGCTGCGTGAGTTGAAAGGTTCATGTTTTTCCCGAAACTCAGCAGAGTGCTACATTAATTCATTCTCTCTGCGACTCGTTTGGAAAATTGGTTTCATGCCGTGTTCTGCACCGGTGTGATAGAAGGGATGACGTTTTGACAACTCGCCCGCGACGGCCCTCGCAGTGATTATGGGCGCTTTCCCCCCGCTGCATCTGTGGCTTAATGAGAAATGCTGTTGTTGCAGTCCCACGGAGGTGTGGATGTGACAGAGCCGAAACGGTTGGCAAAACACTTACAAATAAGCTATTAGCGCGTATGATGACTTTAGGAGGAGGGAGCGGGGGGAGAAAGGACAGAGTGAGGGATGGCGGCTATAGCCAGGAGGAGGTGATGAGAGGAAATGAGGGGCAAGGAATAGGATCGCAGAGTGAGAGTTGTCTCTCTTCCCACACCTCGACCAAACCCCATCACCCCGCCAGCCCCTTTGCTTTTATTTCTTTCTTGTCCTTGCCTTATCCGTGATGCAACAGAGGGCAATGGCTGCTGGGAGATTCATTGAGTCATCGAGAGAAGTAGGGGCCCGACAAAGAGGGGAGGGGTCCTCTTATTCTCTCTCTCTATGCCTCCCTCGCTCCTCTCTCTCTCCTCACCCCTCTACCTCCCACATGGCTGTGGGATTGATCGCCACCTGTGCCAGATCAAAGGCACACACACAGACACACAGACACGCACACACACACACACACACACACACACAAACACACACACACACACACACACACACACACACACACACACACACACACACACACACACACACACACACACACACACACACACACACACACACACGCCCCGCCCCAACTCCCTGGAACACTTGGCGTTGTGTGGCTCAAATCAAAGTCAGTTCACGGCATGATGCTCCCCATGGCGTGTTCCAAGACATGTTCTCTTAAGTCCCGCACCACAGCGCTTTCGGAGTACAAACGAGGGCCGAGGCTCCCAGAGACTCTCTGAGCTGTGCTGTTACTTCCGTTTCTAGGAGTCTGAACTAGGGATGCTCCGATCCGATATTGATATCCAATATCGGCCCCGATATGACTAAAATAGCTGGATCGGGTATCGGTAAAAAAATATATATATACAGTATATCGGATTTAAATTTTTTTTATAATATAATATAATAAGAAATAAAATAAGAAATAACAATTCAGTACATTTATATCTATATCTATAATTTGTTACATTTTGTTTCACTAAGTTAGGAAAGTAATGTTTTAGGTCAAGCCTGATGTTGCCTTGCACAAAAGAATGATCCCAGTCTCGTCCACACAGTGAGGCATACAGTTTATTAATTGAAAAATGGGTATCGGATCGGTACTCGGTATCGGCCGATACCCAAAGCCCAGGTATCGGTACCGGGACTGAAAAAGTCGGATCGGTGCATCCCTAGTCTGAACTCATGGCGTAGAAAGAAGGAAGGGGAAAACACAGTATATACTGCATCTATGGGACCGTTCACACACCTGTGTTCGCTTGAAATAGTTTCCGAATCCAAATTGAGACGGTTACTTTTGGGATGTTGCATCAAGTGTGCGTCACACAGGCGCCGGCTGGTCGTGTTGCACATGGTTACTCGTGTTGCACATGGTTACTCGTGTTGCACATGGTTACTCGTGTTGCACATGGTTACTCGTGTTGCACATGGTTACTCGTGTTGCACATGGTTACTCGTGTTGCACATGGTTACTCGTGTTTCACATGGTTACTCGTGTTTCACATGGTTACTCGTGTTTCACATGGTTACTCGTGTTGCACATGGTTACTCGTGTTTCACATGGTTACTCCTCGTGTTTCACATGGTTACTCGTGTTGCACATGGTTACTCGTGTTGCACATGGTTACTCGTGTTGCACATGGTTACTCGTGTTTCACATGGTTACTCGTGTTGCACATGGTTACTCGTGTTTCACATGGTTACTCGTGTTTCACATGGTTACTCGTGTTGCACATGGTTACTCGTGATGCACATGGTTACTCGTGTTGCACATGGTTACTCGTGTTTCACATGGTTACTCGTGATGCACATGGTTACTCGTGTTGCACATGGTTACTCGTGTTTCACATGGTTACTCGTGTTGCACATGGTTACTCGTGTTTCACATGGTTACTCGTGATGCACATGGTTACTCGTGTTTCACATGGTTACTCGTGTTTCACATGGTTACTCGTGTTGCACATGGTTACTCGTGTTTCACATGGTTACTCGTGTTTCACATGGTTACTCGTGTTTCACATGGTTACTCGTGTTGCACATGGTTACTCGTGTTGCACATGGTTACTCGTGTTGCACATGGTTACTCGTGTTGCACATGGTTACTCGTGTTGCACATGGTTACTCGTGTTTCACATGGTTACTCGTGATGCACATGGTTACTCGTGTTTCACATGGTTACTCGTGTTGCACATGGTTACTCGTGTTTCACATGGTTACTCATGTTTCACATGGTTACTCGTGTTGCACATGGTTACTCATGTTTCACATGGTTACTCGTGTTGCACATGGTTACTCGTGTTGCACATGGTTACTCGTGTTGCACATGGTTACTCGTGTTTCACATGGTTACTCGTGTTGCACATGGTTACTCGTGTTGCACATGGTTACTCGTGTTTCACATGGTTACTCGTGATGCACATGGTTACTCGTGTTGCACATGGTTACTCGTGTTTCACATGGTTACTCGTGATGCACATGGTTACTCGTGTTGCACATGGTTACTCGTGATGCACATGGTTACTCGTGTTGCACATGGTTACTCGTGTTTCACATGGTTACTCGTGATGCACATGGTTACTCGTGTTGCACATGGTTACTCGTGTATCACATGGTTACTCGTGTTGCACATGGTTACTCGTGTTTCACATGGTTACTCGTGATGCACATGGTTACTCGTGTTTCACATGGTTACTCGTGTTTCACATGGTTACTCGTGTTGCACATGGTTACTCGTGTTTCACATGGTTACTCGTGTTTCACATGGTTACTCGTGTTGCACATGGTTACTCGTGTTTCACATGGTTACTCGTGTTTCACATGGTTACTCATGTTTCACATGGTTACTCGTGTTTCACATGGTTACTCGTGATGCACATGGTTACTCGTGTTTCACATGGTTACTCGTGTTGCACATGGTTACTCGTGTTGCACATGGTTACTCGTGTTTCACATGGTTACTCGTGTTTCACATGGTTACTCGTGATGCACATGGTTACTCGTGTTTCACATGGTTACTCGTGTTGCACATGGTTACTTGTGTTTCACATGGTTACTCATGTTTCACATGGTTACTCGTGTTGCACATGGTTACTCATGTTTCACATGGTTACTCGTGTTGCACATGGTTACTCGTGTTGCACATGGTTACTCGTGTTTCACATGGTTACTGGTGTTTCACATGGTTACTCGTGTTGCACATGGTTACTCGTGTTGCACATGGTTACTCGTGTTGCACATGGTTACTCATGTTTCACATGGTTACTCGTGTTTCACATGGTTACTCGTGTTGCACATGGTTACTCGTGTTTCACATGGTTACTCATGTTTCACATGGTTACTCGTGTTTCACATGGTTACTCATGTTTCACATGGTTACTCGTGTTTCACATGGTTACTCGTGATGCACATGGTTACTCGTGATGCACATGGTTACTCGTGATGCACATGGTTACTCATGTTTCACATGGTTACTCGTGTTTCACATGGTTACTCGTGTTGCACATGGTTACTCGTGTTTCACATGGTTACTCATGTTTCACATGGTTACTCGTGTTTCACATGGTTACTCGTGTTTCACATGGTTACTCGTGATGCACATGGTTACTCGTGATGCACATGGTTACTCGTGATGCACATGGTTACTCGTGTTTCACATGGTTACTCATGTTTCACATGGTTACTCGTGTTTCACATGGTTACTCGTGTTGCACATGGTTACTCGTGATGCACATGGTTACTCGTGTTGCACATGGTTACTCGTGTTGCACATGGTTACTCGTGTTGCACATGGTTACTCATGTTGCACATGGTTACTCGTGTTGCACATGGTTACTCGTGTTGCACATGGTTACTCGTGTTTCACATGGTTACTGGTGTTTCACATGGTTACTCGTGTTGCACATGGTTACTCGTGTTGCACATGGTTACTCGTGTTGCACATGGTTACTCATGTTTCACATGGTTACTCGTGTTTCACATGGTTACTCGTGTTGCACATGGTTACTCGTGTTTCACATGGTTACTCATGTTTCACATGGTTACTCGTGTTTCACATGGTTACTCATGTTTCACATGGTTACTCGTGTTTCACATGGTTACTCGTGATGCACATGGTTACTCGTGATGCACATGGTTACTCGTGTTGCACATGGTTACTCGTGTTTCACATGGTTACTGGTGTTTCACATGGTTACTCGTGTTGCACATGGTTACTCGTGTTGCACATGGTTACTCGTGTTGCACATGGTTACTCATGTTTCACATGGTTACTCGTGTTTCACATGGTTACTCGTGTTGCACATGGTTACTCGTGTTTCACATGGTTACTCATGTTTCACATGGTTACTCGTGTTTCACATGGTTACTCATGTTTCACATGGTTACTCGTGTTTCACATGGTTACTCGTGATGCACATGGTTACTCGTGATGCACATGGTTACTCGTGATGCACATGGTTACTCATGTTTCACATGGTTACTCGTGTTTCACATGGTTACTCGTGTTGCACATGGTTACTCGTGTTTCACATGGTTACTCATGTTTCACATGGTTACTCGTGTTTCACATGGTTACTCGTGTTTCACATGGTTACTCGTGATGCACATGGTTACTCGTGATGCACATGGTTACTCGTGATGCACATGGTTACTCGTGTTTCACATGGTTACTCATGTTTCACATGGTTACTCGTGTTTCACATGGTTACTCGTGTTGCACATGGTTACTCGTGATGCACATGGTTACTCGTGTTGCACATGGTTACTCGTGTTGCACATGGTTACTCGTGTTTCACATGGTTACTCGTGTTTCACATGGTTACTCGTGTTGCACATGGTTACTCGTGTTGCACATGGTTACTCGTGATGCACATGGTTACTCGTGTTGCACATGGTTACTCGTGTTGCACATGGTTACTCGTGTTGCACATGGTTACTCTGGTTACTCGTGTTGCACATGGTTACTCGTGTTGCACATGGTTACTCGTGATGCACATGGTTACTCTACTCGTGTTTCACATGGTTACTCGTGTTTCACATGGTTACTCGTGATGCACATGGTTACTCGTGTTGCACATGGTTACTCGTGATGCACATGGTTACTCGTGTTGCACATGGTTACTCGTGTTGCACATGGTTACTCGTGTTTCACATGGTTACTCGTGTTGCACATGGTTACTCGTGTTGCACATGGTTACTCGTGTTGCACATGGTTACTCGTGTTTCACATGGTTACTCGTGTTGCACATGGTTACTCGTGTTGCACATGGTTACTCGTGTTGCACATGGTTACTCGTGTTTCACATGGTTACTCGTGTTGCACATGGTTACTCGTGTTGCACATGGTTACTCGTGTTTCACATGGTTACTCGTGTTGCACATGGTTACTCGTGTTTCACATCGCCAAATTGACAAACACAGACTTTATAAACACAGCCTTGTGACCATGCATGTCAGGCTTTTATTGTACATCATTATGTGCACAACGTTTTAATTCATTAAACGATTAATTCATGTGCCACTGTCTACTCTAGGCTATTGTCACCTGACGTATGAATGCTAGGGAACATTATTTGGCTATTTCGACCTCACCAGGAGCAAAAATGATAACCTTATGATGACGGAAAAGCACACATTTGGAAATATATAAGCAGCAGTGGGTGATTGTAATCAGACAACATGTGATTATAATTAAATGACAACCTTAGTCAATGAAGCATTGCACCATTTTGGTAGGGAGTACATGACACTTAAGGATAATACAATGTTTCTCCTCCTGGTAGGACTGGGCAATATTGATAATTTATTATGATAACAAGTTTGCCATGATAATAATGATAACATTAATATAAATAAGTTATGTTTGTTGTCCTCTGTCTAAAACCAGAGATGAAAGAAGAAACCTTAATAGTTATAAAACATTCATATGAGTAGACTAGTAGGATTTGATTTCCCTTGATGTTTCATTTAGGGATGTCCCGATCAAATTTTTTTGCTCCCGATCCGATCCCGATCATGTGATTTTCAGTATCTACCGATACCGATCTTTCCCGATCCGATAATTAATTTTTTTTTAAATACAATAAAAAAAATTATTATAATTTTTTTTTATCCCAATTTCTCACATTATATTCACCTTGAATGTTGACGTTATCCAGGTGAAAAGTTAACTTCATTCAAGCGAGGCATTGCAATCCTTGACATAAATCATTTGATGTATAATTAAATCAAAGGAAATGCGTTTGTTTTGGCAAAATTCTTCTGCTCTGTGTGACAATAAATAAATGAATGATGATATGCAATTTAAAACCAAAACTAAGGCCTCAGTATGAGTTTAAGACGTGAACATGGTCATGTTTGTTGAATAAAAAAAAAATATCCCGATCTTCGGAAAATCACGTGATCGGATCGGGACATCCCTAGTTTCAATGGTGAAATATACTGTCTTTAGAAGCATCACTGGTGTTGTGTGCTGTCAGACTGGTCACAGGGTTGTCTTGCTGGAGGATGTGCTGTCAGACTGGTCACATGGTTGTCTTGCTGGAGGATGTGTGCTGCCTGTCAGACTGGTCACATGGTTGTCTTGCTGGAGGATGTGTGCTGCCTGTCAGACTGGTCACATGGTTGTCTTGCTGGAGGATGTGTGCTGCCTGTCAGACTGGTCACATGGTTGTCTTGCTGGAGGATGTGTGCTGCCTGTCAGACTGGTCACATGGTTGTCTTGCTGGAGGATGTGTGCTGCCTGTCAGACTGGTCACATGGTTGTCTTGCTGGAGGATGTGTGCTGCCTGTCAGACTGGTCACATGGTTGTCTTGCTGGAGGATGTGTGCTGCCTGTCAGACTGGTCACATGGTTGTCTTGCTGGACGATGGGTGCTGTCAGACTGGTCACATGGTTGTCTTGTTGTTTGGAGGATGGGTGCTGTCAGACTGGTCACATGGTTGTCTTGTTGTTTGGAGGATGGGTGCTGTCAGACTGGTCACATGGTTGTCTTGTTGTCTGGAGGATGTGTGCTGTCAGACTAGTCACATGGTGTTACGATTGGAACGCTCTGATGGCATGATGTGGTGTGTGGAACCCAGTTTGCAGCAGACAACGGAGAGATACTTAACAGGAAGCAGGAGACGGCGTAGTGACGATAATAAGGCTTTACAGAAAACAAGGAACACGACTGACAACAACGGTAACATTAAACAATGAACCAGCAAGTGTCTGCTGGCCCACAACACCTAATATACAAACACTAATTAGAGACAGAGGGTAATTACAAACAGGACACAGGTGTGGTAGACAGAACTAACAGAACACAGAGCACACTGGGGAAAACAATAACAATTGAACAAACTGAGACCAACAAGACTAAACACATTTACAAAACACAGACAGGGAAACACAAGTCTAACAAAATGGAAATAACAACGACAACATAGACAATGAACATAACAAACATAAATGGCAGTAAATAATGTTAATCAAGTGAGTGAGCTGATGCCAGATCTGCCACATCTGGATCAGCCCACCGGTTGGCAATGTTGTAGTATGAAGGGGTGTATGGAAGGGGAGTTGAGACGGTCCGACACCTGGACCAGTCGAACCGGGAGAAGGGTTGCCGTCCGGTCCCGCAGGACCGGGGGAACCCTTACAACATGGTTGTCTTGCTGGAGGATGGGTGCTGTCAGACAAGTCATCAAGGAGAAGGAGGCTTCTGAAGAAAGAGGTAGAGATCGAAACTAGGGATGCATTGATCCGATACTCATAGTAGGGATGCCACGGTGATACCGTTGACACCGGACATTTTACAATATGATGCTCAATATCTGTAGAGTACTTACCTTGATCTTTAACGTTACATTGATCCACTGTGTCTGTCCGTCTATGTGTGTGTGTTTCTTTTTTAAAAACACATTTCAATTATGAGTATCCATTTGTTGGACAGAGTTCTAGGTTCTAATTTAAAAACAAACCAACGGACAGTAATACCTTCCGCCCTGCTACCACAGCAAGCCTAATACTCAGTATCAGTGTCTGGCCGATACTACCGAAATTTGATGGATAGTTAACAGATGGTCCGATCCATGACTGATCCATTTCAAAGTTGTCATAACGTGTCCTCCTCCACCAACAGCAGAGCAGCACAGGATTGAAACGAGAAAGAATTAGCCCAGCTTTCATCCTAGAATGGATCTGATTATATACATAAGCCTATATAACAATAACTGTGAGCAGAATTATTCGACTGGTTGAAGGTTTTAGATCTATCTCTCCCATCTCTCTCTCCTCCTCCCTCTCCCGTCTGTCAGCTGAGCTGCATTCTCTTAAGTTGCTAACCACATAACTTGTTTGTTAACTATCTAACAAAGCTAATTGTTGGACATAGCTACAATGCCAGTTTTTTAGATTGCAAGGTAAAAGAGACCTACCATTGTAGTAAAACTTCTCCAACAGTAAACATAGTAAAAAAGCATGCAAGGCTGTCAATGAAAACAGCCATGGGGGGGGGACTAATCTCTTGAACTGGTCAGGCTTGAGAAAGACACCACAGAAGCCCATAAGACACATAATACATTACATAATGATAATGAATCTTTATACATGACTTTACCCAGTTATTATTTTACATTTTACAGCACCATTGGCTGTTTCTTTACGTTTATGCATTGATCATTTATGAAAATATATTGCTTGGGTTGGTTTTATTGCTTTTAGATTGATCATAATGAATATAATACATTATGCTAATATAAATATTGGGGCGCCACGGTGGCGCACAACGTAAGTACGCTCGCACTATAATTGTAGCGTCCGGGGTTCGAATCCGGCCCGGGGACCTATACTGCATGTCCTCCCAAAAATCTTCTCCCTACTTTCCTCTGCCTGTCCTATCCGAAAGAACAAAATGCTGTAGAAATGCTAATATAGGGCGGCTGGGTGGCGCAGCGGACAAGGCGCTCATCACCAACGCAAGAGACACTGGTATCGAATCCAGCTGTCAGCGTTGCTTCCGGCTTGGCCGGCCGTCATACTGGCTCGATTGGCAGAGTCAGCGGGAGGGAAGCCGGTGGGTGGGTCTGTGACCTTCCACACGTTACACTCTCAGTGAGAGTCCGCGCTGCCAGGTGAAAAGAAGTGGTGGGCTGGGTACACATGTGTCGGAGGAAGCAGTCTCTGCCCTCCCAGACCGGCGGTAGGGGGTAGAGTGTGCAACGACCAGGAAGGGGATTGGGAATTGGCATAACGACTAACATTGGGAGGGGAGAAAAACGGAAAAAGAAGGAGGAAAAAGATTAAAAAAAAAAAATATGCTAATATAAATATCAATGTTCATGATTTATTTGAATTAATTACCATAATTATCAGAGTGGTATTGGCAATACTTAAAGTTGTGGTATCGGTATCGGAAATTAAAAAGTGATATAGAATATAATATGACTAGGTTAACCTTCTCCCAAGAAACGTAATGGTGTTTTTATTTTACTCACCTTTGCGATACACATATCTTTACACCTGGCTTGTGCATGGCTCAGCCAGATGCATAATCTAATCTTTAAAGAAATATTATTCATGTATCAGCTATTATTGCCCTGATATGAAAAATGGTAGCCTATGGTGTGATAAGGTTTTCTGATCTATCACTCAGCTCTACATTATGATAGCAAGATATACAAGTTATTATTAATGTCATCACATCATAAAATATAGCATTGTACTGCAATTTCAGTGGACCACAGAGAAACCAAATGGATGACTGTGAGAGTGTGCCAGCATACAGTTCCAGGGCCTGGAGGGAAATAGAGAGCCAGCATTAAAGCAGCTGTAACACAGGCTCCTGTTGAAAAGGTATTGTTTTTCCTCTCAGGGATGTGAGTATCATCTACTTTCTAACAGGATACAGTAAGTATGTCACCATATCATAGGGGGGTTTCACAAAACATTGTTTTGGATCGGAACGAGAGAGAGAGAAGGAACCCCAGGACGGAAAGCAGAGACGTCGTCCTAGATGTATGATTTATGCTTCTGCAGTGTTGGGGAAACTGCTTTAAAACGGTAGTTTACCAAACTATTAGCTACTTCTCAATGAAAAGTAGTTCAACTACATCCAAACTACGTCACCATCTGATGCCTGGAATCTCATATTGTTACACAAAGGTACAACTGAACTGACACGGAGTAAAGTGTGGGTGTGTTTGATTTAGGGACAGGGGAGGCCGATCCTCACCTAGGGCAGCCTGAGGATGTGTTGTAAGGAGAGGGTAGGGAGCTTATTGTTGAAGTGGGATCAGTCAAATGCATAATCTCTAGGGAAATTTGTAGTTTGTATAATTAACCTAAACTACGTGACTCAACTACTGAAAAATATATAAAATACAAACTGAGATTTGAATGTAGTTAAACTAATAACTGCAAATTGTAGTTAAAATAATAATTTAGTAAGTAATTGAACTACATTAATGGCCCAATACCCCCACTTGGTCCTACCACTTGGCCCTACCACTTGGTTTGATTGATTGATTGATTGATTGATTGAAAACTTTATTAACAGATTGCAGAATGGGTAGAATACAGTACGGCTCAATACACACAATTGTTAAGGGGATGCAGACCAGAAAAATACTTTTGTCTTGTTTACATCAGGGTCCCCCATTTTCAATTAATCAAGACATTTATGACATACATGACATACATGACATACAGATATACAGTACTGTTTCATCCAGACATTTATGACATACAAGATATACAAATATACAGTACTGTTTAAGAGAAAGAGGAAAAAATATATACATTCGAGGGGGAAGAAACTGTACATTGGAGGGGGTTGGGTGGGTGGGGCCTGGGGGGGGGGGGGGGGGGGGGGGGTGTTTGGACATTTACCGGAGCCAGTTTCGAATTGCAGCCACCCATAGGTGCTCTTTGAGAGCGGTCCTACTACTTGGCCCTACCACTTCATTTCTCACTTGGCCACGTAGGGTAGGGTGTCTTGATTATTTTGTGGATCTAAGGGTAGTGGTAGCCCTCCAACTGGCCCTCCAGAGGGTTTTCAAATGCTGACCCAAAATGAACAGCATAGTGTGTCAATGTGTCATGGATTTGATTGCAGGTGTAACTGAATGCAGAGATGGATTAGCAGGTTCATAGACAGTCAGGTATGCCTTCTTGTGTGTGTGTGTGTGTGTGTGTGTGTGTGTGTGTGTGTGTGTGTGTGTGTGTGTGTGTGTGTGTGTGTGTGTGTGTGTGTGTGTGTGTGTGCGTGTCTGTGTGTCTGTCTGTGTGTGTGTGTGTGTGTGTGTGTGTGTGTGTGTGTGTGTGTGTGTGTGTGTGTGGTGCGTGCGTGTGTGCGTGCGTGTGTGTGTCTGTGTGTCTGTGTGTGTGTGTGTGTGTGTGTGTGTGTGTGTGTGTGTGTGTGTGTGCGCGCGCGCGCCCTATGGGGCCTGGCTGTTCCATTGCTTACCTACCCTGTAAAACAGGTCCCATCAATCACCTTTTCCACATACACAGAAAATGAACACAAACACACACACACACACACACACACACACACACACACACACACACACACACACACACACACACGCACGCACGCACACACACACACGCACACACACGCACACACACACACACGCACACACACACAGCCCACTGTACACGCATCCATTCTAATTACTAGGCCCCTGCCTCCCACTCAGTCTCTCTCTAATCCCCTCTCTTGTTTTTCTCCCACCGTTCTCTCCGGGCTCGTTCTCTCTGCCTTCTGTCTCTCTCTCTCCCCTCTTCCCATTCTTTCCATTTTTCACTCTTCCCTTGTTTATTTCCCCCTGCCTTGTCTGCTTTTCTTCCCCATCCCTTCCTGTCTGCTCCGTCTCTTTTATTCTCCTCCATCTGCTCTCATTTCTCCCCTCCTCCTCCTCTTCAATCCGTCTCCTAGTGTATCGCCACAGACTCTTGTAGTCAATTATCCCTTCTGTTAACGAGCAGATACATCTAATTGCTCTCTCCTTCAGCACCTGGCGCCTCCTCTCCTCTCCTCTCCTTTCCTCTCCTCTCCTCCTCTTCTTCTATTCTCTCCTCCTCCCCTCTTATATCCTCTCTTCTACCCACCCCTCCTCACCTCTCCCCTCTCCACATCTTCTCTCCTCTTAACTCTTCTCCCCACCTCTCCACTCCTCTCATCCTCATCTCCTCTCTTCTCCCTACCTCTCCTCGCCTCTCCACTCCCCACCTCTTCTCTCATCTCTTTTCTCCCCACCTCTCCCTTCCTCCTCTCCTTTCCCCATCCCACCTCTCCCCTATTCTCCCTTTTCTCAGCCCGTAGGACAAGCTTCACACTCTCTCTCCCCTCTTTCTCTCTCCCCTCTCTCTCTCTCCCTCCATCTTTCATATCCCCCTCTGCATGCATCAGTGTCGCTGAGGCATCATTACTCCTGTCTTGCTTCTTCCTTTTGCCTGGCAAGCTTTTTCTGTTGGTCTGTTGACGTTGTTTCTACTTTCATCTTTGTCTTTTTCCCCTCACTCCTTCATTAATCTCTATCCATCTATTTTGCCACCCTTCTCTCCCCCTCCACTCCTGACCTTTTCTCTTCTCTTCCGTCTCACGTTTTCCAACTTTTACACCTCAGCCGACTCAGCCTGTCCTCCCCCGCTCTCTTTACCCGTCCTCCTCCTCATTTTCAGCCACTCGCCCTCCTCTCTGTGCTCTCATTACATTACATTACATTTAGTCATTAAGGCTGAGCCCGAAAGTTGATTTAATAAAAAAGAAAGACTCATTTAATCAGATTAATCACTTTATTCAAATTGAGGATTTAGTTTGAGGATATTTAAAATAATAATTAATTAATAAAAAATGAAGGTTCGAACGTTCGTTCAAAAAACCCTGACGAAGTTCGAATCCCAAAAACAGGCTTCGGGGACAGCCTTATTAGTCATTTAACTGACGCTTTTATCCAAAGCGACTTACAAGTTCTGTACGACAAGTCATCAGGAAGGGCACAATTCTATCAGCTGAGTAACAATGTTCAAGGTGTTGAATGGTACAGTGTAGGTTAGTTTATTAGGACAAGTGCATGACGGTAAGGTTAATTAGGGTTAGATTTATTTTTTCATTTTACATTTTTAATTTGATTTTTTTTTTTAATTTCAGATAATGGTTGAAGAAGTGCGTCTTTAGTCGACGGCGAAAGATTGGACGGGTTTCGGCTGTCCTAACTGGGGTGGGTAGTTCATTCCACCATTGTGGGGCAAGGACTGAGAAAAGGCAGGTTCTCCTTGATGACCCTCCCGGAGCTCGGATAGGAGTAGGTCTGAGATGGCCAGAAGATGCAGAGCGTAGGGGTCTTGAGGGTGTGTAGTTAGAGACCATTGACCGAAGGTAGGCGGGAGCGGTTCCCTTTGCGGCATGGTATGCCAGGTCAAGGGCCTTGAAGTGGATTCGTGCAGCAATGGGGAGCCAGTGCAGGTCCCTAAGAAGTGCGGTGACATGGGCCGACATCGGTAGGTTTGAGATCAGGCGGGCCGCTGCATTCTGAATGAGTTGGAGAGGCTTGGTGGCAGTGGCCGGGAGGCCAGCAAGCAGTGCGTTGCAGTAGTCGAGGCGGGAGATGACTGTTGATTGGACGAGGAGTTGGGTGGCTTCTTTTGTCAGGAAGGGGCAGATCCTTCTGATGTTGCTCAGGAGGAATCTGCAGGTTCTGGTTGTCATTGTGATGTGAGCAGAGAAGTTCAACTGGTCGTCGAGGATAACACCACGGTTCTTGGCTGTCTGGGACGCGGTCACAGCTGCATTCTCGACTGTGATGGAAAGGTCGGTCAGGGGGGAGGATTCGGCCGGCAGGTGGAGCAATTCTGTTTTGCTTAGGTTCAGTTTGAGGTGGTTGGTCGTCATCCAGGTGGAGATGTCGGACAGACAGGCCGAGATCCGCTCAGAGACGTGGATATCTGAGGGAGGGAAGGAGAGGAAGAGTTGAGTATCATCGGCATAACAATGATACGAGAAGGCATGAGACGTGATAATGTTACCCAGTGATTTAGTGTAGAGGGAGAAGAGAAGGGGTCCTAGGACCGAGCCCTGGGGGACACCCGTCTCCATGACACTTGGTAGGAGCGGTCATTGAGGTATGATGACAGCCATGTCAGCGCAGAGCCAGCCACTCCCATTCATGCGAGGGCCGTGAGGAGGATCTGATGGTTGACTGTGTCGAAGGATGCAGATAGATCTAGGAGAATCAGGACAGAGGAGAGGCCTTTCGCTTTTGCTAAGTGAAGTGCCTCTGTGACCGTAATGAGGGCAGTTTCTGTGGAGTGGCCAGTCCGGAAGCCTGACTGATTAGGGTCTAGGAGGTCATTCGGTAAGAGATAAGCAGTAAGTTGGTTGGATACAGCACATTCAAGTGTTTTAGAAAGGAAGGAGAGAAGAGAGACAGGACGATAGTTGCCTATGACGGTGGGGTTCAGGGTTGGTTTTTTTATGAGTGGTGTGACTCTGGCTTGTTTTAGGGAGGTGGGGACCACCCCCGAGTTGAGGGAGGAGTTGATGGTTGCAGTTATGAATGGGAGTATGTCTGGTGCTATTGCCTGGAGGAGTGGGGAGGGTGGCTGATCCAGCTGGCATGTAGTCGGACGGTTCGACGTTACCAGTGTCAGCGTCTCGGCTTCTGTAATGGGAGAGAAAGATGACAGAGTGAAGGATGAGGTTCTCGATTCAGTATTTGGAATGGGTGGGGGTTGGGAGAAGGAGCTGCGGATGTTCTCCACTTTTTCCTCGAAGAAGATCGCAAAGTCTCTATATTCCTCTTTCATTTGCACCATCCATCTCTCTATCTCCATCTCGCTCTCTATCCCCCTATCTCCACCTTTATCTCTAGGCCTAACAAAAATAATGGTTGGTTTCAGGTTGCCGACCGACCCTGCCGATTTAGGTGCGACCCAATATATTTTATGAGTTTTTAAAAAAAATTATATATTAAAAAAAAAAAAAAAAAAAAAATCAGATTTTTTTTTTTTTTTTAGAATAAAGTTTCATAGAAATCTTAGTCAAACATTTAGTATTATGGATATTAAACATGCTGGCAGAGTACATGCATCCATGTTGTTGTGAACATTTTAATTAAATAAAGAAATTCCCTATCCATAGTCGCCGTGGGAAAGAATAAAATAAAAAAATAAAATAAAATAAATTCCCTACCTACCCATGGCCAAACTGACAACCAACCTGAAACCAACTATTATTTTTGTTAGGCCCTATCCCTCTATCTCCATCCCTCTCTTCATTCCTTTTTGCATCCCTCTCTATCACCACATCTCTCTCCATTCCTCTCCATCTCTCTCCATTCCTATTTACATCCGCTCACACACTAGCAGCCACTTTAACATGAGGGTTCAGGGCTTTTAACTCAAATGTTCAGAACAATCCCGAAATGCAAGCTGTCCCGTAATGAATGTGCACCATTCTGAATAAAAAATCTTTCTTTTTCGACATTATCATTAGTTAAAATTAGGGATGTCCCGATCAAGAAATTCTTTCTCTTGATCCCGATCCGAGTCTTTCTGCAGATACAGATTCCCCCCCCCCCCCCCCCCCCAGATAATACAGCTGCACAGTGTACACTAGTCCATTTTAGTTATTACATTTTCTTTCACAAATTCTGTTATCTTTTCTGGATCTTTAATTTATTTGTAATACGTGTACAACTACGTGAATGTGCCGTGAATCACCGTTCGTTGTAAGGTTTTTGTTTTTCAACTCTCATCCCAAATTCGTCCCAAAATTAATTTACATCCTCCCCGATCCTATTTTGATCAGCCCCTGGGGGGAAGGAGAGGTCCTACAGGAGAGGTCCTACATAGGGAAGGAAAGGTCCTAGGGGGGGGGGGTCCTAAAGCCTGAGCCCTGCTTGGAGGGAAGGAGAGGTCCTACAGGGGTGGGGGGGGGGGAGGAGAGGTCCTCCAGCCTGAGCCCTGCTGGGGGGAAGGCATGTGGTCAGTGATGCAGACAGAGGGATTGGGTCATTCATCTTAACCTTGAGGTCAACTGTTTTTCTCTACACTATTTCACCACAGGACAAAGGCCATTGACCTACATGTACACACACACACACACACACACACACACACACACACACACACACACACACACACACACACACACACACACACACACACACACACACACACACACACACACACACACACACACACACACACACACACACACACACACACACACACACACGTATGCAAACAAGCAAAGCAACATCAAAGCCTTCTTCTCATATCACACACAAACATGAGCAAATACACAGCGGGATGTGGGGATGTGCACGGTCTTACACGCAAGAACACACATCAACACACATACATAGAACATTCAAATGTTTGTATGGAGCCATTCACACACAGATGTGAGCACACACATGGAGGGGATCAAACACAGACACTGTGGGATACTTGGGTCTAAATACAGATGGAGTGGTTTGCGTGTGTGTGTGTGTGTGTGTGTGTGTGTGTGTGTGTGTGTGTGTGTGTGTGTGTGTGTGTGTGTGTGTGTGTGTGTGTGTGTGTGTGTGTGTGTATTATACCAGTGTGTGTATGAAATAAATGTAAAATGTTCTGCAAGTGTGTGGTTATGAACACTCGCATTGTGGGTCGACTTTAGTTCATTTCCGCCTCATATACCTCAAGCTTATCCCTCCCTGCTGAGCCAGTCAGAGTCCTCCGAGACAACCGGGGTCTCCAGCAGAGCCTTAGGAACCGGGCTCAATGAAGAACGGAAATACATCTAACTTGTCGACAGAAATACTCACCTGCACACGCACAGGCATCGACCGCCTCATCCCCCCCCCTGTCCGCTCTCTCTCACACACACACACATACACATTCATACGCATGCACACTCGATTTAGACACGCTCAATTTTTCCGGGCCTGGCCGGCTCATTCTCATCACGGCAGAGCACCGTGGGAGGGTGAGGAGAGAGGGATAGGGATGGTTAGGTAATGATAAAAGAGATAGTTAAGGCACCATTTGGAGGTGCGGCCGTTTAACGGTGCTGTCATCAAATGCCACTCCCATTAAGAGCCAGTCAATCTCGGCTACCCCTGACAGAGAACGGGTCAATGGCTACACTTCTTTCCGGCTACTTCAAAGATGGCCGGCCTTTCAGAGTGGGCGTGCATGCTGGCATGCTGGCATTGAGGGCTCACTCACCACCCGCTGTTGGATTAAATTCCAAATTAGAAAGCCTGTTCTCCACAGAAGCCTGGAGTTGTGATGTCGAGTTCAAGGAGAAAGAAAAATGTGCACGTGCTTATTATAGACTGCAATTAAAGGCCAGAGGCATTCTGCTTCAGGTTGTGGAACTCATTATAGAATAAAAATGTAGGCCTATTATTTAGGATCAGTGCTCTTAGTCTACATTGATATTTGTTCTAATATTGTTTGCTAATTGTGTTTTTCATGATGTGGTCGATATGAAAAATAAAAACTGTTACTAAAGTTAAGAATTCACAAGATTACACCACATTAGTCTACACCACAACGTTCTATTTAAGATCTGCTGTGATTCACCAAATCATCCAGCTGGAGAGGCGAGCTTGACACCCGTGCGCAAGTCTGTTCAATTGAGACCACTGTCTGTCACCTGCCCAAATAGCCTTTTCCTTTGCATTGTCGATATGGAGATATTTTGCACCATCATTATGCTTGGAGAGCTCTGCAAATGGAGCCTCCATTTGTTGAAAGAAGTTGTATCTGAGTCACGAGAGTGGTTACAAGCTGCTATTATCTGATTGCTGCCTGAATGAAAGTGGATGTTAATTGGATGTGGATGTTAACTGCTGGAGAACTGGAGAAATGTTAGAACTGATAGACCGTTAGAACTAATGAATCACAGACTCTGGGGCACTTTGCACAAGGACTCATCATTCACTCAAAACGTCAAATAATAGAATGACACGAGAGGCTTATGGCGGGGAGTACGAACGATAACTGATTATAAAGTCAGCCCCCCCTCAATAGTGAGTGCCGATGCCTCTCTCGCGGATGAACTCAACGCCTTTTACGCCAGGTTTGGAGCGAGCAGTGGCGACGTTAGCTCACCGGCTAACGATGTCACTGACGCACCGGCTGCCTCAGGGAGGGGGGGTTCATCCACGGGGGGGGGGGGGGGAGACACACTCTCATTGACGGAACAGAGATTAGCGCTCATGGGTGTAAATACTCGGAAAGCAGCAGGCCCAGATGGGATAACAGGACGAATACTTAAGTCCTGTGCAAATCAGCTGGCCCCAGTATTTACATCCATATTCAAACTAGTCCGTGGTCCCTGCCTGCTTCAAAATGTCCACTATAATCCCTGTGCCAAAAAACTCCTCTCCAGCAGGCCTTAATGACTACAGACCGGTGGCACTCACCTCTGTGGTCATGAAATGCTTTGAGAGGTTGGTCAAGGATTACATCTGTGCCTCCCTCCCCAGTAACATGGACCCATTGCAGTTTGCATACAGGACAAACAGGTCCACTGACGATGCGGTCTCCCAAGTACTACACAACACACTATATCACCTTGACAGTCAGAAGGGGGGCTATCTGAGATTGCTGTTCATTTACTATAGTTCAGCTTTCAACTAGGGCTGTCTTAAATACTTCGAAGCTTTTTTCAAAAAAAAAAAATCTCAATTTTTTTTTTTTTTACTTCGATTTGTGTGTGTGTGTGTGTGTGTGTGTGTGTGTGTGTGTGTGTGTGTGTGTGTGTGTGTGTGTGTGTGTGTGTGTGTGTGTGTGTGAACTACCCATCCCAGTTAGGACAGCCGAATCCCGTCCAATCTTTCGCCGTCGACTAAAGACTCACTTCTTCAACCATTATCTGAAATGATAAAAAAAGAAAAAAAAGAAAAATCTAACCGTGACTAACCTTACTGTCATGCACTTGTCCTAATAAACTAACCTACACTGTAACACGCAACACTTTGATGAACATTGTTACTCAGCTGATAGAGTTGTACCCTTCTTGCTGTCTTGTCGTACAGAACTTGTAAGTCGCTTTGGATAAAAGCGTCAGCTAAATGACTAAATGTAAGTGTAGGTGTGTGTGTGTGTGTGTGTGTGTGTGTGTGTGTGTGTGTGTGTGTGTGTGTGTGTGTGTGTGTGTGTGTGTGTATGTGTGTGTGTGTGTGTGTGTGTGTGTGTGTGTGTGTGTGTGTGTGTGTGTGTGTGTGTGTGTGTGTGTGTGTGTGTGTGTGTGAACTACCCATCCCAGTTAGGACAGCCGAATCCCGTCCAATCTTTCGCCGTCGACTAAAGACTCACTTCTTCAACCATTATCTGAAATGATAAAAAAAAAAAAAAATCGAACCGTGACTAACCTTACTGTCATGCACTTGTCCTAATAAACTAACCTACTGTACACTGTAACACGCAACACTTTGATGAACATTGTTACTCAGCTGATAGAGTTGTACCCTTCTTGCTGTCTTGTCATACAGAACTTGTAAGTCGCTTTGGATAAAAGCGTCAGCTAAATGACTAAATGTAAGTGTGTGTGTGTGTGTGTGTGTATGCGCGCGCCTTGTAGAATTCCACACATAAGAAAGAAAGATACTGGGATGAATAAACAAAATAGGAAATAAAATGTAGAAATGCATGCAATACATAAATAAATATGAATCTCCATATATGAAATATAACATTTAGATAAGGTGCTACTGAGATGTTTTGGTGAGTTCTTTGTTTTTTTGTGGAAGTTGCCCTTCTTAAAAATGCATGAACATTCACTGATAATTGGTCTGTAGTGGAGTCTACAAGGTCTACATTGCCGGACCATGTAGAATCCGGACCTTGTAGACTGACATAATTCTGTGCATAGTTTAGTCTACACAGGCCATATTTCAAATAATCAAAATATTACTTCATTCATCTTAAACATTCTTGATTTGGGGGATTGGTAGTTCCCATGAAATCTGAAGTTGTTCAAACGACAACAGCGATCCACCTTGAATTAAATCACACAGCCGAGTGAAACCTTGTTGGATGCGTCACAGTCACGAAAGGGGCTACTTAATTAATTAATCCAACCCACTTTATTTATAGAGCACATTTAAAAACAACAACGTTTACGAAAGTGCTGTACAAGTCCCACAACATAAGATAAAAAAATATATATATATATAAAAAAATATATATAAAAAAAAATAAAAAAATTCCGAAGCTTCGAATTAAAATCGAAGCTCGGCCCCGAAGCTTCGATTGCCAAAAAAAGCTTCGAAGGTCAGCCCTACTTTCAACACCATAGTCCCCACCAGACTGGTTGACAAGCTGATCGATCTGGGTCTGAGCTCCGCCATGAGCGCCTGGATCCTGGACTGACAGGCCCCAGGCGGTCAGGGTGGGGGGTCATACCTCCAGCAAAATCACCCTGAGTATTGGGTCCCCCCAGTGCTGCGTTCTGAGCCCCCTGCTGTATTCACTGTACACACATGACTGTGTGGCCAGGTTCAGCTCCAACTCCATAGTGAAGTTTGCGGACGACACGGTGGTGGTGGGGCTGATCTCTAACAATGACGAGAAGGCCTATCGGGAGGAGGTTGATGAACTGGCACGCTGGTGCCGGGATAACAGCCTACTCCTGAACATTGGTAAAACCAAAGAGCTGATTGTGGATTTTAGGAGAATACAGCAGGGGACACACGCCACTGTTGATAAACGGGGCTATCATGGACAGGGTGAGCAGTTTCCAGTACCTGGGAGTCCACATCACAGAGGACCTGACATGGTCTACTAAAGTTGGAACGGTTCACAAAATCTACGGTTCGGTTCGTATCACGGTTTTGGGCTAACGGTTTTCGGTTCGGTTCGATATACGTTGTTTTTTTTTATTAAAAAAGAAAATTTAACACAAAACAAAAAGGTTTACAGTGGTTTGCCTTAAATAATGTTTGGCACACAAAGACTGAACTGACTGAAAAATATAGGGTACATTTGTATTAACTTAGTATTAACTTAGTGCAAACAAACAATATGCTCAGCCAGCACTAGACTTTCCTTTCTTTAAAATAAACACAAAAAAACAATGTCAACAATGTTTAAATTCCCTGATTGTCAGTTCTTAATGGAAATATTAGTTTTCTGCTTGAAATTAAAGTGCAGTATTTGAAATACAATGAAAGGAATATGGTTGGATTTATTATCAAAAGGAAAAGTGTCACTGTTATTTAAAATAAATAAAAAAAACATGGGCGGCTAAGTGGCGCAGTGGGCAAGGCGCTCGCCACTAGTGCAGGAGATGCTGGGTTCGAGCCCAGCTCTCTGCATTTCTACCAGCTTGGCTGGTCGTTCATACTAACACAATTGGCAGTGTTAGGGATGGGAAAGCTGGTGGGTGGGTCCTGGTCGTTGTAAACAGCGACTCCTACAGTTCGGTCGGGGCGCCTGCTCAGCGAGGAAAGGATCTAAGGGGGGTAGTGTGATCCTTACACCCTCTCAGTGAGAGTCAGCGCTGCCAGGTGAAAAGAAGCGGGTGATTGGCTACACATGTGTCGGAGGAAGCATGTGATAGCCTCCACTCTCCCAGACCGACTGTAGGGGGTAGGTGCGCAGCGAATTGGCATAACGACTAACATTGGGATGGGAGAAAAACGGAGGAAAAAGATCAAAAAATTAAAAAATAAATAAATAAACTAACACACACACACTACTGTTTCAAAACAACACTGCTCTGTTCATTCTATTTTTAAAATACGTACATTATCTGTCTACATTTATTTAGACTAACATTATTTAAATATTGAGTGCAACTGTGGTGGATTAACGTAATTCGGTGAGTTGGAACTATCTATGGGACGGACATTTTAGCGTCATGTGTTACGACGGAGACAGGTAGGTTCCAGTTGTGGAGTAATAAGTAGAGGCAGAGAGGGTTGTTTACTCGTTAACGGTGGTTCTCTTTATTTGTAGAACGGTACACCTAGAGTAATAGCAACAGATCGTACACTGATGCAGGGTGTCTAGGCGAGAAGATAATAATGATAACAATAATGACAGCAACGTCCAGTGTCTGCGGTACCGCCGTGTACTCTGCAGGACAACTGGAAGTAGAGAGACAGGGGTTTAAGTACGACCACATTCCTGACATACCAAGCGTTCCAACGTGACAACCAATCAGGAGACCCAAACAATAAGTGACAAGTGACAGGGAGATAAGTGACAGGGAAGCCCAGTGACAGGTGTCAGAATGGTGGGTGGTTCTCAGGCGGGGCCAGAGAACCCAAGCGTTACAGTCATGGACCTTCTCGACTCTAACGTTTAAACCGGAGTTGAATCTATTTGATAACATGCAGTGGAAAAGCGGCAATAATCCCGGTTGGAGTTAAACAAAATGTCACTTTAAAAAATAGAAAGTCACTTTAAAGGAAGGAGGTACTGTATAGTATAGTTTAGATACATTAAGAGTTAAAATTGTTAATTGTATATTGTATAGTAGTGTTAGTGTATATAGGAACCAGTTTCTCAGGAACTTAGCATGTCTTTTTTTTTACCATGCATATATTGTGTCTTACCTATTTTATTTTTTCTATGCCTATTTTTATTATTGTATTTTGCACAATCAATGCGGGCATGACCACCCGCATTTCACTGTATGCCCTCGTATGTATGTGACAAATAAACCTCTTGATTCTTGAATAGCCCAGGCTTTTATTTGCTTCAATCACTGAACTCACTTGCCTTTATTTGGGACATGGGATAATGGCACCTCTAATTCCTTTTGCACACAAATCTTGCTCAGGAAAGATGGGAAATACCAAATAGTTTATTTAGCCCAGTATGAATATTACTTGTATGACCATGTACCAGCATGTACACATCAAAATAAAACAAATACAGAACTTGGTTATTAATCTACTAATCCTATGGATTAGCTCATTATTAACACTTCACTGCAGCAGATCCCAGCGGTGCTCAGGAGAAGATGACAGATAAGACTGAGCTCCTGCTCTTCCCATTAATGCAGTGATTCTATCAGCTTGGGTACCAAGATTGATGGTAACCTGCTAAATGACGAAAACGTGATTAAATAAAGATGTGGTGGCTCAGAAGGTGAGACCACGTAACACGTAAAAAAATAAATAAACTGAGACCTACCTGCCTTTATTTGTCAAAATACGTCCCCACCTTTAGCTGGGACAGGCGTCTATTTGGGACTGTTTGATGTTTTTCGGTATATTCATTCATAATCTGACGAATTTACTCACTACTCCCTGGGGAAAGTAATTAGTTATACTACTTGTTACACCCTAAAATATCTGCAGTGTGTTTTTGAGTTATATATTATACGGTTGTCGCTCAATGAAAAGGCCAGTAGACTGAGGGCTGAGTGACACTCTGCAGTCAGCAGTGTTGATTGATTGAAAACTGTATTAACAGATTGCAGAATGGGTACAATACAGTATGGCTCAATACAAACAATTGTTAAGGGGATGCAGACCAGAGAAAGACTTTCGTCTTGTTTACATCAGGGTCCCCCATTTTCAATTCATCATGACATTTATGACATACACAACATACAGATATACAGTACTGTTTCATCCAGACATTTATGACATACAAGATATACAAATATACAGTACTGTTTAAGAGAAAGAGATCATAAAACATATATACATTAGCCTGTTAACCTGCAATGAGTCTCCTGGCCATTTAAATTTTAGTTTTGGAGGACTGCATACTTCTTTTGCAAACCAAAACAACATACTTTATACTACTTTGAAAGGTGACATTCTGAAGTTTCTGATTCACTTTTAGTGCTAACGTAATAGAGTTACATAGGTCTGAACTTGAGTTGTAAAAAAACGTGTTACTCAAGTTATTCTGTAGTAGTTAGTAGTCCAGAGGTAGTATTTCCCCAGACAGAGCCATAGCCTGAAGCCTTATGTAGTACATATCCAAATTTCATAAAGATCCATTCAGAAATGAGTGATTAGGAGTGATTTTGGTAAACTGTGTACAAAGAAAAACTCAGTTTTCTCATAGACTTCAATTAATTTGGCTTCCTGTTAAAGAATTTAGTTGTTCACCTACTGTAGATCCCTGATTCACACATCCCCACATGGGGTATCATTGGAAGCCACACTCATTGGCTACAATGATCCACAATCATTTTCGAGATCGGATCTAGATTGATGGAACTACTGCAGCCTGAGTCGGGAGTGGTATTTTGCGCAATACCGTGTACTTTGCACAAGCCTCAAATACCGGCATGTAACTCGAGAACCGCTGAACGGATTTTGTCGACAGGCAACAAATAAGCCTTCAATTCAATATATATATATTGTATTACAAAATATGCACACCTGAGCCACTAGGGGTCGCCAAAGTGCCGGTTGCAAAAAGTCCGAAAAACTTCCCTGATATGGGCTGTGGCATGCTTAGAGGCTTTAGAGGGGGAAGAAACTGTACATTGGAGGGGGCTGGGTGGGTGGGTGGGATGGGGGGGGGGTTGGGTGATTTGGACATTTACCGAGGCCAGTTTCGAATTGCAGCCACCTGTAGGTGCTCTATGAGAGTGGTTTTGAAGTGTATTTTTGGCATGTTGCCTCTCCTCCTTCTCAGCCACTTAAAACGTAATACTTAAGCAGTATGACACCAAACAGGAAGCAGACAAGGGGAAAAACAAGCAGTCTAGGAAACTGTTGATAATGACACAGATAAAGAGGAAATTGTCACAGTATTTACTTGAATCCTTAACAATACAGAGGGAATGATAACATAATGTACATGTAATGCAATTATCCACCTACGAGGTTAGAGACTGCAAGGCAATTACTGAAATTGGAAGAGTAATGCGTTTCAGGAAGGGTAATGTGATTGCAGTAACGTGATAACTCCCTCAACACTGTTTCTAATAACAGTCTCATGTCTCTGCTTCAACCCATTGTCAATAGTTCAATGGCTGTGGGGGACAATTCATTTACACTTCATGTCCCGTATTCTGCCCATTTTCTCATATTATAATTTTAACATGCCAAAATAGACTGAAAGGACCTTATGACCTTCAAATCCCAGGATCCACTTATCTCTCGGCTCTCTTTGGAAAGTTATGGGCGGATATAGGGAGCGAGCTATCTATTATACATGTGGTGAAGCTATGTGTATGGCCATTAATGCAAATGAGATTCCCAGTGAACCTGGTGGTAAAATTTAAAGAGTAATGCTCAGGTTTAAAACGTGGCTATAATTCAGGCATTGATCCGGGAGCAACAGCAGAAAGAAGATCAAATGGAAATCTTGAGTCTCAGTAATCGGGCCAGAGGTCCAAAATTCTGAACTTATCCGTTAAAGTTCCCATATTGTAGAAACTTTTTCAGTGCTTATGTACATACACTTGGGGTTCTAATGGGCCTACTAACACTCAAACTGTGATTTTGCACCCAGCCTGTATTCAGAAACTGTGCCTTTAAACAAGTCATTTGGATTTCTGTCTTTTTGTGACAAGAAAAAGCTCATTGCAATGCGCAGTCCTTGACCCGCGTGTGGATGTGTAAAGTTGGATATGAAATAATTAGAGATGTTCCGATACCATTTGTTCCTTTCCGATCCGATTCCGATACCTAAGCTTTGGGTATCGGCCGATACCGATACTTATCCGATACCAGTGCATACATAAATTTTTTTTTAAAAATTATATAAATTATAAAACTTTATTTTATTTTTTTTAATACAGCTACTGTTTTATATACTGTTTTTTTTAGTAATAACTATAAAGTAATGGTATTTATTCAACAACAGGTGATTGTATAGATTAGTATTAGTATTGAAAACTATCTCAATGAGTTCACCCACGGAAAGGTTGTTGGCACATTAGTTCCACACGGACATTATTCGTTGCTGCACTTGCTTCCACAAGAAGGCTCCGTTTAGTACCAGAGGCTCTGTTCTGTTGTGATTTTTGCACAATAAATATTCAATATTCTCTTTTGAGACTCCGCCTCAGACTCTTATCATTTGGCACTAAAAGCTAAAACATTGTCACCGATATGGCTGTCCGCAGTCATTAATTGTGTACGCGACGTGCAATTGTGCAATGAAGACGTTAACGTGAGCTAGGTTAGCTAGCATGAGCTACCGGTATATGGAAAGACTGTAACGTTACTGGTGACATTGTGATTTAACTTGGAATACTCCTTTGCCAACTTGCTGTACTTTGCTTGCAGGTCTGCAGCCATTATTGCTGGATTATGAATAGCCCCAACTTTAGCCAAGGTAACGTTAAAGCTAGCTTTCGGTTAGCTGTTCAATGCTAATAACACCAGCCACCAAGCGAACTCATCAGAGCTCCCCGTCAACAGCGCTCTGTCGGGACGATGGCATTTTAAGAAAGTATCTGCTCTGCTGTTAAAATGACAAATGGCAATTGACACTTTAATTCACGGTCGATTAAGCACACGTTTGTTTTATAATGCTCACTCGGCGAGTAGGGTATATCTGCAGAGCCACAGAGCCCAACGTCCGCAGTGTTGTTGATAAATTACTTCATATGGTATCGGAGCGCAACATTAGAGGGTATTCGCCGATACCGATACCAGCATTTTAGGCAGTATCGGCCGCATTTCCGATACTGGTATCGGTATCGGAACAACTCTAGAAATAATTCACGTGTAGTTCAGTATGCGGTGTTGGGGAGCGGAAGCATCTCATTTGCATGCTCGATATTGGCTTTTTTACCGATACCGATATACCGATATTGTCCAACTCTTAATTTCCGATACCGATATCAACCGATACCGATATATGCAGGATTCCCCCCCCCCCCCCCCCCCCCCCCGAAAATGGAATAATTTCAGGTAATTAACATTACATATCTCTTGTTGTGGAATTAACACAACATTATGCATACTTTTGACAATAAATAAAATCAGAATTTGTTCTTACTTGCTTGCCTGGGTAAATAAAGGTTATAGAAATGTAATTTTTTTTTTTTTTTTTTTTTTTTTTTTTAAACCGATAGGCCCGATATTACATTACATCCCTAATTTAAAGGTATAGGAACAACCTGTTGAAAACAGGACTGAAACAGAGGGGTATAGAGGCTGCTAGGCTATATTATACCTATATTATCTTTTTTTGTAAAAAGCAATCATTTTCCAAGTTCAAAACACTTGGAATGAACAAAACACCAGAGCTGAGTCATTCTTGTTGCTTTTTTGTAGGTCAAATCATTTGTGCAATTTGATGAAAAGATACTTGAGCCCCGTGAGAGCAAAAAGAAAATAGACTCACCCAGTGAATGGGGGATGAGAGGAGCAGGGTGAGGGCTGAATAATGATGGTCAACACCACTCCCTTATCAATAGTCCCCAGTTGAACCCTTGCACTGGAGAAACATATCCATTTTGAAATGTTTTAGATAGCCCATGTATTTGAAGTTTTAAAATCAATCCAAATAATGTGATGTATTGCCAGAAAGTACTCAGCCTCTACTGTTGTTAACTATGATTGAACACAACACTCTAATAATAATAATAATAATAACTAATAATAATAATAATAATAATAATAATAATAATAATAATAATAATAATAATAATAATAATAATAATAATAATAATAATAATAATAATAATAATAATAATACATCAGATTTATATAGCGCTTTTCCTAATGCTCAAATACACTTTACAAAACAAACAATACAATACACAGTTTTAGTAGAGAAAATAAAAACGAATATAAAAAGGTGAGAGAGGAAGGAGTTCAAGGGTTGAAAGCAAGGGTAAAAAGGTGGGTTTTGAGGGCTTTTTTAAATTATGAGAGGGTGTCTGCATGACGGATATGGTTGGGAAGGGCGTTCCAGAGGGTGGGGGCAGCTGCAGCGAAGGCCCTGTCGCCCCAGGTCTGGAGCTTAGTCCTGATGGGTTGGAGGAGGTTAGCATCTGCGGACCTGAGGCAGCGGGTATAGGCGTGTGGTGGAGAAGGAGGTCAGAGAGGTAGGAGGGGGCCAGGTTGTTGAGGGCTTTGTAGGTGATGAGTAGAATTTCTAACTGAATCCTGTATATGATGGGGAGCCAGTGGAGATTGTGGATGATGGTAACTTACCATCTTTAGATAAAAAGGTTTGAAAACATTGCTTTTCTGAAAACATCAAATCATAGGTTCTTCGTCTGATGTACTTAATTGATGCACTCAAAGAGGATTCAAGAAAGGCCCATAATAATGTATTGTGGTTATAAAGTGAGATTCCTACCCAAATTAACACATTAATAAATGAACACTGTTTCTAAAGCACTTTTGAAAAAACAACATTACAAAGTGCTTCACACTTCATAGTATTATACAGAAGTAACTCTCAAGAAACACATTTTGTCAGAAGTCAAGAATGACTTGAAGGGGGAAATAAACATCATGTCAATACAATACAATACAAACAAAAACAATAAAGCAAGATAAAAGTGTAGCTACGTGTAGGTGTGTGTCTGTATGTGTGTGTGAGAGAGAGAGAAAAAAAGAGAGAAATAGTTTGTGTCTGCATGCACATTAAAGAGCCAGCGAGAAAAATACCAATTTCATGTTTTAAGGTGTGATTTAAAAGGATTTTTTTTTGATGAGGATTATATGTTTTACTAACTTTTTGCTAACTAACTATAATTTCTGGTGACATTGGGGGACCTGTGCTGTGATGCTAAGCTAGTTTTGGCTAGCTAATTTTTTTACCTCTGCTTTATCAGAGAGTGAAATCAATATTAGAAGATGACGTTCAAGGTCAAGAGGCTGTGTGAACCACAGACGAAGCTAGGGATGATCTTTTAATCGCCTGTTCATTTTTCTATAGCCTCGGGAGACGGGTGGACTGGAGCCGAACTCCCTCATTTGGCACACAAGAGGTCTATTGCACTGCAATAACTGAATGAGTCAAGAAATGTATTAGGACTGCACCGGAGCGCAAATATTATTTATTTACTGTACCTTGTGGCCGTTAAGATCTTGTCCCCCTGAAGTCACGTGAAACACGCTTATGTCATCGCCACTTTATTGTAGTCATGCATTCTGAATTTGACTGTAGTTATAATAATAATAATAATAATAATAATAATAATAATAATAATAATAATAATAATAATAATAATAATAATAATAATAATAATAATACATTTTATTTGTATAGAACCTTTCATACAAAAATTGCAGCTCAAAGTGCTTCACAACAGAAAAATGTCAGACATAAAATGAACACATCTTTATCTTTATTACGGATCCCCATTAGTCATCACCGCAGCAACAACCAGTCTTCCTGGGGTCCACACACAACAAAACAGTACATACATACATACATAACATTATAGTAGCATACATTAAAAAATATGTTCCAGTATTCCTACATATAAAAAATATTCCAAATAGCATTACAGTACACAGAGTATCAGATCACAGAAAATACAATAAAAGGGATTAAACGGGATTAAACTCTCAGACATAGTAGAATAGAATAGACAGAAAAAGTATGCAACAGTACAGTGCAATAAAATAGTGAGCGTAGTTCTAGGCCTGGGTCTAAGATAAGATAAGATATTCCTTGATTGATCCCCTTGGGGAAATTTCAGGCATCATAGCAGCATGGGGAGGGGGGAGGTGAGGTACAGGTAGTAGAAGACATACAGGTCACATAATTATGGTCTAGTCTATCTTCCTGCTTGATACCCACACAGTTCGCTACCTGACAGTTTAGAACCTTTAATAAAAGTAATAAAAAGTCAAATAGAATGAAAAGAAATATATAAAAAATCTGCCTAAATTATCATAATATACTTCAATATAATTGTATATATAATATACAATATAATGTTTCACACTGAATGCCGTCCAGTAGCCTATGCAAAACATGATATGAAAATGAAATCTGCACGTAAATGTTAAATGGATGCATTTATATATATAAAATACATATTCCATAAAAATAATGAATGGCAAATGGTGCATTTATATAGCGCTTTTGACCCGTTCACTCACACATATACACACCGACGGATGCAGGCAACCATGCAAGGTGCCCACCTGCTCATCAGGAGCAATTTGGGGTTAAGTGTCTTGCTCAAGGACACTTCGACACGCTGCCCGGGAGGAGCGGGAATCAAACTGGGAACCTCTGGATTAGCAGACGACTGCTCTACCTCCCGAGCCACTGTCGCCCCCTCTATATACTCCTCTATATGTCCTCTATATAATCACAATGGATTTAAATTGCCATTGTGTTGAGGGCCAACAGCAAACAGTAGTCATATGCTCAATACTGTCTGGCCATAACGATGTGTCTTATCCTGCATGACAGTATTTGTTCTAAGTAGGTGTGTGGTGCTGTTCTGTTCTGTGGAACTTTTTGACTCCTAAAAACCCAGTCTTACACAGTAGTGATAGACTATTATTCACAGAACAACCAAAAGTTCTAATATGTAAAACAATATGTTTTTATTAACACTTTAATCGCCGGGAACGCCGTAACTCGTCTTTGCTCGCCATGCTCATTCTGCCGAAGACGCCGTAACTCGTCTTTGATATCAATATTTCAAAAATCTGTGATCGAAATCATATTTCTCCTCCGGAGACATGAGATGTACTGGTGAGCTCCACTCAACTGTCTAACGGTTCAAGAGCGCCATCTGGTGGCCGATCGGCCAACAGGAAGTGACGCGCCAAACAGGAAGTGCTCATCCATATTTCGTCCGGGCACACGCGATCGTTAGCCGGACTCCATCTCAACACACTGGATAATCAATCGCTCGCCCTAACTCAATAAACAACGTTATTTGGACGTATATAGTATTATACAACCTGGAAATGGTTCATCTATATCAACATCCCATAATCGAAAACTGTCTACTCCAAGCTGATCGTCCAACGGCGCGAGGAAGATATGGTAAGATCCAGCGTTATTTTCTAACGTGTTCCATATAAACTGCTCTGATGACCATATGACCCACACTAGACGAATGATATAACGTTGCCCACGGAATTATAAACGACCCCCCGCCCATCCGGTCAATATCAGATGATACGTAGTAACTTCTAGAAGTACCTCCAGTTGAAATTTTTCATCTGGCACCGATCGCTACCAAACTGTATTTGATCATCAATATAATGCATTTGGGGCTATAAATCAAGTTCTGGAGAAAGCTGCAGAAAACGATAAAAACATACTTATACTTTAGACCATATTTTAGTATGAATATGTGAATGAAAAAGTATAACGTTGCTACACCCTGCACAATGGATATAGGACATTGAATGGGCCATAATAATGTCAATTTAGCAATATAATTTAAAAAGTTATAGCCCTGCAAAGAAGGGGAACTTCTCCATAGACAAATAGAGCTGGCTAGGGATGGTAAATTATGAATTTAACCATGGCGATCAAAGTGTTAATGTTGTATTATGTTATTATTATTGTTATTTGTATACATGTTTTACCTGATCAATATGCCATTTCCCCTTACATGACTTGATTTATTGCAATTTTGGCAAAAGTCCTTCTGATCAAAAGTAAAGTCACACAAGCTTGTGAAAGCAGAGGACGTGCCATCTGACTGAGTGCTACAGTACAGTCGATGTACCATAATGTGTCAAATAAAAGTGTACAGCTTTCATTCCCAATATGAGCCCCATTGTTCTTGCCGAGCACAAAAGCTACTGATCTGGGAACTGGCTGCGAGTTATCAAAGTTATTGGAACAAGAAAGCTATTTTCACAAATCAAAGGCAACGGCAACAGTGTACATTGATGGATTATAGCTTCAGATTGACATGGACTCTCAAACGCAAGGGGTGTCTACAGTATATGGAATGTGGAAGGTAATGCAACTTTTAATGGGGACACATTATGCATTTCTGGGTTTTCCCTTTTTTATTTTATATACCTGGAGGTGCGTGTAGAACGTCTGCAGAGTTACAAAGCACAAAGTCCACGCTAAAGGGAGTTATTCTATCTGACAGACAACACTGCTCCTCCTGAACTGCCTGAAAGGCCTTGTTTGTAATCCAGCCTTTTCTTCTGTTACTGCTCTACATCAAAATGGTGGCTTGCTTGTAAACATTCTCTTTTCCCACCTAACAGGGTTCACTAAAATATGTTTCTGACAACAATTTAGACAAGAAATAGGATATGCAATTGATGGATCTTAATTCATATATTTGATATGCAATGCCTAGTTTGACAGTTTGATCTGAATTCTTGGCGGGGATGCAAAAAATGGCATAAGACCGGAGTTCTGTGGGAGGCAGGAAAACATGTTGGCTTGCTCGTAAGTAAACGTTCTCTTTCCGACAAAAGAAATTCTGACAACATTTTAGGCAAGAAATAGGATCTTAATTCATATTTGATCTGCAACGCCTAGTTCTGACAGTTCTGGTATTCATTTGCCGATCATTTGCATTTACAGCTTCAGACACAGAAACAGCCTGAGACCAGGACTAAAACAGAGGGGTATAGAAGCATCTATAATGCATAATCTGTGGTATGTTCAGCAGAAAACTTAAAATACATGTTTTAGGGACATCAGAGACCTATATTAACTTGGTAAAGAAACACTTGAAACTTTGAAGCACTCACAACACTTGATATTGTGAACAGCTGTTTTAGGCGGGTCAGTAGTAGTGAGGGAAGTGATAGACATGGACATCAAAACTCAATACTTCCTTCCTTTTGTTTTGGCTCCCTTGAAAATTACACTTCTCAATGATTGAAAAGTTGAAAAGAGGTAATTTAAGAACAATGCAGGGGAGAGACTCGGATTACACAGCTAATTTTTTTTTTAATAAATTTTTTTTTCACTCCGTTTTATAAGTAATTCCTGTCCACACCAACTGTGTATTCGAAAATCTCTCTGTCCGCATGTGGACTGACCTGATGGCCCTCTCCGTGGGCCTGATTTACCTGATGTCAGGCTGCAGGGAGCTCTCCGTGGTCCTGATTGGCCTGATGGCAGGCTGCAGGGAGCTCTCTGTGGTCCTGATTGACCTGATGTTAGGCTGCAGGAATTTCTCTGTGGGCCTGATTGACCTGATGGCAGGCTGCAGGGAGCTCTCCGTGGTCCTGATTGACCTGATGGCAGGCTGCAGGGAGCTCTCCGTGGTCCTGATTGACCTGATGGCAGGCTGCAGGAAGTTCTCCATAGTCCTGATTGACCTGATGGCAGGCTGCAGGGAGCTCTCTGTGGTCCTGATTGGCCTGATGGCAGGCTGCAGGAATTTCTCTGTGGGCCTGATTGACCTGATGGCAGGCTGCAGGGAGCTCTCTGTGGGCCTGATTGACCTGATGGCAGGCTGCAGGGAGCTCTCCATGGTCCTGATTGACCTGATGGCAGGCTGCAGGGAGCTCTCCATGGTCCTGATTGACCTGAAGGCAGGATGCAGGGAGCTCTCTGTGGGCCTGATTGACCTGATGGCAGGCTGCAGGGAGCTCTCCATCGTCCTGATTGACCTGATGGCAGGCTGCAGGGAGCTCTCCATGGTCCTGATTGACCTGATGTTAGGCTGCAGGGAGCTCTCCATCGTCCTGATTGACCTGATGGCAGGCTGCAGGGAGCTCTCTGTGGTCCTGATTGACCTGATGGCAGGCTGCAGGGAGCTCTCCATGGTCTTGATTGACCTGATGGCAGGCTGCAGGGAGCTCTCCGTGGTCCTGATTGACCTGATGGCAGGCTGCAGGGAGCTCTCCGTGGTCCTGATTGACCTGATGGCAGGCTGCAGGGAGCTCTCTGTGGGCCTGATTGACCTGATGGCAGGCTGCAGGGAGCTCTCCATGGTCCTGATTGACCCGATGGCAGGCTGCAGGGAGCTCTCCATGGTCCTGATTGACCTGATGTTAGGCTGCAGGGAGGGAGAAAAAAAACACATACGTGTGGACAGAGGCCATTGGTCATGATGTCAGCATTTTCCAAAAGCTTAGTTATACCTCCGTATACAGGCAAAGAAATCTCCACCCTGGAAGGTGTTTTCGAAAATCTCAGGTTTCAGGGGCAGTAGTTTTCCGTAGGAAAAATGCAGAGAAAATACAGCGTTTTCAGAAATATCTGTATATATCTATGTGGGGACATAGCCTCAATCTAGGGTTACTCCCAGATGCTCGTGGCCGTTCTAGTGAATTACTGAGGCGGTTAGACTGTTAGTCTGGCGTATCAGACCTGCGATGGATGCCGCTATGCTGCTCATAACCTATGGCAGGCGATGACAGGTAATCACTATTATGCTCCGGTTTCCATTTGGGTTACTGATCATGGCATGAAAGCCCATAGCCCTGATTTGTGTTTGCTATAAAAGCCAGAGAGTGAAATGGGAGCAAAAAAGTTAACATGGAGAGAGAGCGCAGGGGTGCGAGAATGGAGAGATGGAGAGATGGAGAGATGGAAGTGTTAATGGAGGTGTGATAATGAAAGGATGGAGGGAGAGAGGAGGGCAGGGTGTAGGGGATCTGAAACCTACTCTTGCATGGAGATGTGGTGATTGGACAAGGAGGGTGACAGATTGGAAGAGTGACAACTTTGCAGGCCAATCAATAACACAGGCCCCACAGGGCAGCCCCTGTCAGGCAGATGGTAAATTGGAGAGTGGCGTGACACTGAGACAAATTGACACAATCAGATCTACAGAGATGAACCAGACGTTTGTTTTTGTGTGCGTGTGCGTGTGTGTGTTTGAGGCCCGGAAGACAAATAACCAAATCACCACCATGCATGTATGGAGTAGGGCTGTCCCCGACTAAGGATTTGGATAGTCGACTATGATTGGCCAAAATTTGCCGTTAGTCGACTATTAGTCGACAAATTTTTTTTTGTATAATATATATATATATTTTTTTTTATCATTCCATTTGGGCTGTGGGGGGTGCTTAATGTCTGAAGGAGTCAACGGAAGGCTTCTTGTCCTCTGCAAAAGCATGCAATTGGTCCACTGATGGATACATCTTGATATTTGTCTAGTCTAGTGTGTTCATTAGATGGGTGAAATCCTCTTTCAGAGCCTCTGTGCCTGTTTTCGTAGGCAGTTAGCCTCTGGTATGCGTGCGCCATTAGCGTTAGCCACGCTTCTAGGCCTCTTTTCTTTTGGAAAGAATGATACACATTTTTTTATAAATTTCTTTTTTTATAATTTTAATTTTTTTGTATTCGACTAAGAGGTTGGCAGTCGACTACGGCTCCTTTCGACCGATTAGTAGACTAATCAACTAATAGGGGTCAGCTCTAGTATGGAGTAAAGAAAGTAGAGAACCTGAGAAACGGAGGTTGAAAGAGAGAGATGTGGTGACGGAATGGTCTGAAGAGAGAGTAAATGATAAGGAGTGAGGGGGTGGATGGAGGGAGAGAGAGATAGAGAGAGAGAGAGAGAGAGAGAGAGAGAGAGAGAGAGAGAGAGAGAGAGAGAGAGAGAGAGAGAAAGAGAGAAAGAGAGAGAAAGAGACCCATAACTTTAAATCCGCCACCACTGGGACTAATATCCTCTTTTTCTGTCCCTCTGTCACTCTCATTCTCTCATTCTCTCTCTCTCTCTCTCTCTCTCTCTCTCTCTCTCTCTCTCTCTCTCTCTCTCTCTCTCTCTCTCTCTCACACACACACACACACACACACACACACACACACACACACACACACACACACACACACACACACACACACACACACACACACACACACACACACACACACACACACACACACACACACGCATCCCTCATTGCAATTGCACATTCACTTTTCAGTGTCAATCTGGCTTGTACTCTTTGCTACTTCTCTCCCACTGCCTCTCTCTCTCTCTCTCTCTCTCTTTACCCCCCCCCCCCCCCAATTTCCATCCACCTTCTTACTTTCCCTTTTTGTTAGGTTTTAATATCTCTTTCCCCTCAAAGGTTGAAGAAAAACTTTGATTAGTGTGTGTGTGTTTTTGGGTCCCTGTGTGTACTGTGCACCCTTGCAGCTTCCGTTTATCCAGTAAGTACCATTTGTCTCTTTTGTTTGTTTGTGAGCGAGTGATAGATAAATATAATTAGACAAATTAAATAGCGCCATCCCTTTTATCTCCTTTCCCTCCCTCCGTCGGGCATAATCCATCTCATGCTCCCTCTCCCCGCCTCCCTTGCCCCTCTGCCCTTCCCAACCCTCCCTCGTTCCTCTCCCTTCCTAGTCCCCTCTCCCCCCTCACCTACTCTGCCCCCCACCCCTATATTTCCATTCGGTCTGTGAAAGTTGCTGTTTGAATAGGCATATTTGTCGCGCTTAATAGCGTACCTCCTCGCTCACTGTGTGATTTAGCTCCTTCGCCTTATCTCACACAAACACAACCACTTTCTCTCTCTATCTCCAGGCCTTTCGCTCTCCCTCTCTTCCCTCTCTCTCTCTCTCTCTCTCTCTCTCTCTCTCTCTCTCTCTCTCTCTCTCTCTCTCTCTCTCTCTCTCTCTCTCTCTCTCTCTCTCTCCTCTCTCTCTCTCCCTCCCCCTCCCCCTTCCCCATCCACACCGCCGGCTATTCCGACGCCCCATGGGTTTATCGAAAGCCTGCAAAACACACGACAACTCTGGGTTTATTTGTACGACTCTCGCTATGACAACTGGTCACACTTAGCCCTTTTATCAGATGGACAGCAGTGGGAGTCCTTCTGTCGGTGCCAAGGTGCAGGATCAACCCTATGACACATCGTGGGGGAAATATGACAGGAGCCTCGGTGCTCGAGTTGACCTCTCTCAAAGTTCCCCCGGCGCCGTCTGGGAACAAACATGTGGGCGATCCTCCTCCTCGCTTCCAGTATGTTATTCGTTTTTCTGACAGCGAGCAGAGATTGGAAAATGACCGGAGAGAGAGGGGATGTGACAGCATGGAGCGTGTGAGAGCCAGGACTCAGACCCACGCAGTCAGAAAGTGTTTGAGGTACCCCCCCCCCCCCCCCAGGACACCCAGCACTTCAAGGCCCTGCGAAGATTATTAGTTACATAATCCCCGACAGTGGGTGTGAATTTTTGGCGTCGATATTTTTAACACCCCCCTATCCCTTCCCACGCTTATCCTGTACAACCTCTGTGATTTGATTTTGTTTTCTGTTTTTGAATAACATCATTTCAGAGAACGACATTATAGGGACTTTCATCTATAGCTTTGGAACGCAAATAAGATAGCAATACTCGTCCGGGGCATCAATAGAATATCACGGCGGAGGTAGGGGTGTAAAGGTACACGTATCCGTACCGAACCGTTTTCAGTATTGGACCTAAGGTTCAGTACGGCTGTATACCGAACGAATACAACGGTATGTTAACCACTAACGACCGCCCCCCGGGGGCTGTTTTTTTTTCACAATCTAATATTATTATTATTATTTATAATTTTTTTGTTGATTCTTAATTTCGAATATTCGTTGACAGCCCTACAAGAACAATTAGTTACTGCACACTACATCACCCCTGAGTGGAACATGGAAAGCCAAACTTTCCCCCACTGTACAGAAAACCCGTACCGAACCGTGACTTCAAAACCGAGGTACGTACCAAACCGTGGTTTTTGTTCTACCGTTACACCCTAGGTGGAGGGTATTGTGATGGTACTACTCACCGTATTGGATTTCCCCTGCCCTTACTTTGAGGTACCGGTGTGGTTAAAGGTTAGTTATCTGCTAGCAGGGACCCCTGCTGTTCTATAATGTCACATAGTAATGTCACAGAGGACACACACAGAAATCCATGGGCGTCCTGGAGGCTCAGTGGTTTTAAGGCACGACATGCCTTTGTCGCAAGTCAACTACTAGTCCCTCTATTTCTCTCTCGAAAATGCTTTATTGGCATGACGGGATTAATCCATACCCACATTGACAAAGCAAAGGCAACAATTTGTGTCATAATATGAATCAATAAAATATTGGGATATAACCAGTTAGTGAAATATTTTTCTATATACATTAATCATTTTCTATTTTATGACAGTTATACCAACAAAGTGCATCTCTCCCTCTCCCTCTGTCATTATCCTCTCACCCCCATCCCCCCTCCCCCCCCCCCCCCCCCCATATTTCCTGTCTTTCTCTCCTCTACCGTCTGCTGAAGCAGATAGAGATTGAAACAGTGGATCGGTTCCCGAGGGCAGTAGGCTTCCATCAGCCCATTACATTGTCCTTCCAACATCAGTGAGGCAGAACATGTGCCACAGTGGAAACTTGGAACAAGCCAGTCGTTCTGTACGGCCAGTCGTAGGACATATAGCAAATGGTTCAGAATTCTGAACGTACCCTTTAAAGTACTCAAAATAAATGATTGAGGGTAGTCCTTAAGTTACCTCCACGCACTCACCTAGGGCCAACCTTCTTTCGGCAACTAAACTGGCTTCCGGTTAATAAAAGGGTAATTCATATCAAATGAGGTCTTACACACAAGATAGTTCAAAATAAGGGTCCTAAATATTGTCCAATTACTTCAATCACTTCCGTGACAATCATTCATATTCTACTAGAGGGAGCAGTAATATAATAATTATTATCTTTATTTATATAGCACCTTTCATACATAGAATGCAGCTCAAAGTGCCAGAGCAAAATAATTCAAACAAAATTTTACAATAAAGCAAAAGAAAAAACGTAAAGAAAAGAAAAGCAGGAGTTTAAAACCACAAAAAAGAAAACAAAAGAAAACATGATAAGAAAATAGCTAAAAAGCATAAATGACAACAGGGATTTTAAAATCAGCTAAAAGCAAAAGTATAAAAAATAGGTCTTGAGCTGTGCTTTAAAGCTATCTGTTTTATATGTAGTGGGAGATTATTTCAAGCCGTCAGCCCATAGAAATAAAATCTGCTTCACCGTATTTTGTATATTTCATTGTAGGCACCTCGAGCAGGTCCGCACTAGAGGACCTGAGGGGGCGGTTTGGAACATATATATGTAGGCAGTCGCAGAGGTAGGACGGTGTCAGCCCATTAAGAGCTTTAAAAACAAGCAAGAGAATTTTTAATCAATCCTAAAAACAACCGGGAGCCAATGCAGTGAAGCTAAAACTGGAGTAATATGTTCCCTCATTCTGGCTGCCGCATTTTGGACAAGTTGTAATCTGTCAGTTGTTTTCTTTGGCAGGCCAGAAAAAAGTGCATTACAATAATCAAGCCAAGAGAAAACAAAAGCGTGGATCAGCGTTTTTGCATCGTCCAGAAACAGATAGGCTCTAATTCGCGCAATATTTCTAAGATGAAAGAAGGAAATCTTCGTGTACAGATTTTATACTTCCAAAATTCAAAACAGTAATGGGCATGAATACCTTTTTATATTCTGCGGCATTGGAGTGGAACAAGCTTCAAGTGGCCCTGAAAAGCATAGAAGAGGGGGGAAGCTTTAGACGTGCCACAAAGAAATGGCTAGCCAGAGTAATGTAGAGTAGCAACGTCTAGGAAGGAGATGTGTAGGAGTTTTCATGTTTTATGGGGATGCTCTATGTTTTATGTGTCTGTCCATGTTCAATATCAGGGACCATGATGGAAATAAGTGCTTGCACTTTCTCATGTTTTTATCCATTGGATGCTGTCTTTTACTCCACAATAAAAATCAATCAATCAATCAAAGATCATCCTTAATAGTTTCAATGTTGTATTCACATGGCCATGTAGTAGTGTAGCATTAGTATTCATCATTCACAAAACTTACTGCATATGATCCAGTTTTTGACTTGGGGCGGTTGAGGGATTAGGGTAGGGGTCCCTCGTTAGCTGCTCACACATGCTTTACATGTGCCGGCGTACTCACACACATGCATTGATACCCAATTAGACACACACACCACACACACACGCACGCACGCACGCACGCACGCACGCACGCACGCACGCACGCACGCACGCACGCACGCACGCACGCACGCACACACACACACACACACACACACACACACACACACACACACACACACACACACACACACAGTCTATTACAGATACAACTGGGGTCTTATCCTTGTTATATAAGGAGCTTTTATATAATTGATGACTGAGAAACGGAGAGATGCAGTGACAGTCTTTGTTTGGTTAGTCGATGAGATGAGTTGGGGATATAATTTCGGTAGCACTTAAAATCGCTGAGAGAAGTGTTTGTGTGTGTGTGGGTGCAGGCATGGCTGTGTTCTTCTACTTTTATCTTTATCTCTCATATAGATGAGGATCATCCTCTTAAGTGAGTGAGCACATATTGTCACAGTCCTCACTCTTAAAAAGGGGATTAGGACTAACATTGCAGATAGGATTTGAGGAGGATTAGGGTAAGGGTTAATACTAACCATTAAATTACTTCACCATTTACTGATGAAGGGGGTAGTGAATGTAAATCACTGAGATGGCCTCACAAGTGTAGTTATCCAAGCATGTGCATGTGTGTAACGTGAGTAGCCTAAAATTTGTGTTTTCAGAGATGCTCACAAGTCCAAGTCAAGTCTCAAGTCTCTTACAGTTGTAATGAGCGTGATGCCGGTAACGCGTTACTAAGTAACGCGTTATTGTAATCTGATTACTTTCCCCCGAAAATAGTAATCTAACGCGTTAATCTTTAAAAGCCAGTAATCTGATTGCAGTTACTTGTCCAAGTGGCTGTGCATTACTATTTCGTTACTATCTCATCATAAATTCATAATGCATGCGGAATGCAGTATTTTATTTCGTTTTCGACAGTCAAAAATACATTTTTGAGCTGTTTTTCTTATTTGGGAGTGACGTGGTGTGGCAGTGAAAGGGTTACACAAGAATGTGTCCTCGCGGCGTGACTGGACTCTCTGTCTGTGAGTGACTCTGCTTTGGCCCAATCACATTCCCCATCCACAGTCTGCGAATCAGAGGCAGAGTAGGGCGGGTCTTCACAGCACGTCATGTGACATATGCGCCAATCGTCTGACAGCAAAGCTCCGTTGCATTCGTCTGAGAATTCCACCCCAAAACGCTTGTCTAAACGAAGTGAAACCGCAAGAAGACTAGAGAGACATTTATAAAAACAATTTATAGTTACAGTTGATATAATTGAATAGTTCAGCCTGCATTTGTTAGATGTGAATGGATACACTGGTTTGTAAAACCACTGGCTGGCTGCTCTAATGCTCTCCCACAGTTCTTCAGGTGGGAGAACACGAGTGACAGAGAGAGGGGAGAGAGACACACACACACACACACACACACACACACACACACAAGCACAAGCACACGCACACACGCGCACACACATACACACAGAGAGGGAGAGAAGGGATTATATTATAATAATAATAATAATAATATTATTATTATTATTATTATTATTATTATTATTATTATTATTATTATTATTAGAGATGTAGCTGTCTGGGTGGGGTTGGAGAGAAAGAGGCATGGGTGAGAGAGAGAGAGAGAGAGAGAGAGGGGTGAGAGAGAGAGAGAGAGAGAGAGAGGGTGAGAGAGAGAGAGAGAGAGAGAGAGAGAGAGAGAGAGAAAAGCTCTTATTTGCCAGATTTACAGTTAATTTACATGTTAAAGAGAGACTGCTTGTATGTTTATAGAGAGACATTTATAAAAACAATTTAATAGTTACAGTTGATATAATTGAATAGTTCAGCCTGCATTTGTTAGATGTGAATGGATACACTGGTTTTGTAAAACCACTGGCTGGCTGCTCTAATGCTGTGAGCATCATAGACTGTTGCTTTACCATACTTGATGGTACAGAAGCTGAAGCACTAGTTTAACAATTTACGTTATGTGCAGAGAAACAAGTTAAAAACAATTTATGCACTTTCAATAAAGCGTTTAAAAAAAACTGTTGGGGGAACGACGACTTCGTAACCTAGTTACTTTCAAAGTAACTAAGTTACTCTGATAATCAAGTAATCAGTAAAGTAACTTGGATTACTTTTTAAAGGAGTAATCAGTAATCAGTAATCGGATTACTTTTACAAGTAATCTGTGGCATCACTGGATATCAATATCTTTTTCTATATAAATGTATATGTGTAACAGATGGTACCGCGAGGCGCAGTCACAAGTGTGGTGAAGTGACTGTGGCGAGTAGCGGTACTACGAGTTAAACTCACTCTCTCCCTTAAAAGACACATAGACACGTTGCCAAGCAGTGAATTCACCTCTTGGTATAGCAGTCTGTGCTGTCGACCCGTGGTGCGGCAGACCACGGGTTCGAAACTCCCTTGGGGCATCGAAGTTTAAGTTGACGATATGACAACTGTTACATATGGACTAACATGACTAAAACAGGTATGTAATAAGAGTTGTAACCTACCTTTCAATAACCGTTAGGATACAACCATATTGTGTAATGGTAACCTAATAAGACAGTAACATTACGTGGTCAACAATAAAACTGTAACCTGCCTGTAGCCGATGTTAATAATTAACATGGACTCTCTCTCAGTTGAATGTTAGCCAGCAGATAGTGGCAATGGAACCTGGATGATTACCTTATATTTAGATTTTTTGTCACGTTACTATGATTGAAGCAGTTTTTTTCATCAGACCAACTAGATCTCTGCGCCGAGAGGCAATACTGTTCTTTCTTGGTTAGTGGGCTGTGCGCGAGACAAGCGCATACATGCTGACGATTGGCTGAGGTTGAGTAAAATGTCATAGTAAGCCAATCATAGGTAGAGTTGGGCGGGTGTTCGAAAGCATGCATAGTCGGACACACAACCGTGTACGTTTTGACGAGCCCAAATAATCCAAAACTAATCCAATGAACAACACAAGCGAGTCAGTCAACGAGAGACGGGTCCATGACTCTCTTGTTCGCTCTTAGTCTTGTGTTTGTTGTGTTGCAGCGCAGGGCACTACAGTAATGGAGGCTCTACTGCTGACAGCCTTATCAACATAGTGCTGCACTTCCTGGTTTAATAGCACAGTCTTCAGGTGCTCAGAGAGAGAGAGAGAGAGAGAACTAGAGAGATACAGAAAGAGAGTGAGTGACACAGACAAAACATCTGTTTTTTTGTTTTATTTGCACTACAAAGAGTGTATACTGTATATGTATGTCTTAAATGTCATGATTAGATTTGTTTAGATGATTAGATTAGATTCGTATATCTGTATGTTGTGTATGTCATAAATGTCATGAATTGAAAATGGAGGACCCTGATGTAAACAAGACGAAAGTCTATCTCGGGTCTGCATCCCTTTAACAGATTCAGATTCAGATTCAGATTCCTTTATTGAGCCATTTGTGTAAAACACATTGGTAATTGATGCAGCGATACAGTGTATGCATTTTCTTTCTCTTTTTTTTCACAGTAAACAACACCAACACAGACAAGAAACGAAACAGTGCAGTGGGGGATTAATCAATAAATAAAATACATATATATATATATATAAAGTGAAGAGTGCAGAGATCCCGTACGGACTAGTGCAGTGCAGTCAGTGTCATTGTGCCAGTGTCACTTGGGGGCATGGGGGGGGGGGGGGGTACCATGGGGGGGGGGGGGGGGAGGGGGGGGGGGGGGGGACCTGAGGCATTGATCAGCCTGGCGGCTGAGGGGAAGAAGCTCAGTCTGTGTCGAGCTTTTACAGGGATCCTCAGCCTTCTCCCAGAGGGGAGCAGGGTGAAGAGGCTGTGACCGGGGTGGGATGGGTCGGCCATGATCTTTCTCGCCCTCTTCAGCGCCCTGGAGTCGTGCAGGGACCTGAGGGAGGGCAGGGGACAGCCGATCACCCTCCCCGCGGAGCGAATCACCCGCTGCAGCTTGGCAAGATCTTTTTTGTGTGTATTGAGCTGTACTGTATTGTACCCATTCTGCAATCTGTTAATTAAAATGTTCAATCAATCAATCAATCAATCAATCAATCAATCAATCAATCAATCAATCAATCAATCAGTATATATTTGTTATTTATTTTTGGTATAGTGCTTATCAAGCATAATTTAATGTTGCCCAGTTGTGGCCTGTTGAGGGGCAATACATATCAAAAGTTCCAAAACATCTATTGTGTTTGTATTTGTATGATCCACTATATAAACATAGTAATTATAATATCTACATACATGGCATTTGATTGGAGGCTAGTCTCACTTTGTCCCACAGCAACATTAAAATAGTTTAGATTTGTGTATGTTGTTTATGTTAAGAATTTACTTGAAAGTAACGCAATAGTTACTGTCTGAAGTAACTAGTTACTTTTATAATTTGTAACTGAGTAAGTAATTTAGTAACTTTTTGGAAGAAGTAACTAGTAACTGTAACTAGTTACTTTTTTAAAGTAACTTGCCCAACACTGCAAGTGACTGACCTATCTGGGTGTGTTTTCAGGTGTTTGATAAAGTATGATGTGGTCTATCCAGCAAACTTTATTTTGATACTATATGTTGATACTATATACTATATTTGAGACATTGCATTGAGCGATTCTTTTGTTTGGGCCTTGTGTGACGTTATTATAGCCAAATGTTATGACAAAAGGCACCACAGCTGCAGCTGTGTTCCCCAAGGCACAGGATTTCAGCACCACTCTCCACTGGACAGCTCCCTCCAATCATGGTGTTGCTGCTGCTGTTTACTGTGGCTGTGTGCAGCAGATGGTTCCACATGATAATAAGGGAGGGAATAACATTCAGCTCATCAGACATTTCCTATCATTTGCAAAAAAAAACAGAATTGTTCAAGTCTCAAGTCTTTCGAGGACTCACTGTGTGTGTGACTTAAAGGGGCATATCACCAAAAAACAATGGTGATTTATTTTGCACATTATTCTCACACACACATCCAAAAACTCGAATCAGTTTTTCCACAAAATGTTATTTCATTTGACAGTTATTGAAAGTAAATGAGTTTGAATATGGCCATCAGTCATCGGGGACATTGAATCCTTGTGCTGTGTTAATTACAGCTTCATGAAATCATAAGGTAGCAGTCCCTATAAGTGTGTATTGCTATTTTTTCACCTAAATAATTTCACTGAGCTGTAATTAATACAACACAAGAATCCAATGTCCCCGATGACATCACTGGTGAATTGGCCCTTTAAGTGTGACTCAATCTCTGTGTGTGTTTGTGTGTATGCACGTCAGAGTGTGTGTGTGTGTGTGTGTGTGTGTGTGTGTGTGTGTGTGTGGTGTGTGTGTGTGTGTGTGTGTGTGTGTGTGTGTGTGTGTGTGTGTGTGTGTGTGTGTGTGTGCGTGCGTGTGCATGTGTGGTCATGCATGCACATTATTTATGTGCATCTGTCCACTCATGTAAGCGGGTCAGGCCCTGTTCTCAGACGTGTCATATGTTAACGGTTTTACAGCGATTTCATATTCAAATTCAATCTTCTCCTCCTCTCAGCCGCGATTTATTTGCATGTCTGTGCCCGTGTCTGCTGCAGGTACCCATCAACTCGACTATGTGTGTGTGTGTGTGTGTGGGGGGGGGGGGGGGTCTTGTATGTCTTGGCACAGGCCTGTCTTGCTGCATGCCAACCCTGTCGCTGTGATGTTTCTTGAGGTTGTGTTTGTACTTGTTGGTTTGGGGAAGCCAGCTGGGAGTGTGTGCCAGGGTGTGACTGGGTAGTGCAGGGATATGGTCCCTCTCTCTCTCTCTCTCTCTCTCTCTCTCTCTCTCTCTCTCTCTCTCTCTCTCTCTCTCTCTCTCTCTCTCTCTCTCTCTCTCTCTCTCTCTCTCTCTCTCTCTCTCTCTCTCTCGTGTCTTCCTCTGATTTGTTATTTTTACTCGTTCTACGTGTTTGATCTGACTCACTGTCCCTTCTCTGTTTGTCTTCCTGTATGTATGTCTATCTATCTCTCTTCGTCTCCCTGTCCCTGTCTTCCACTTTCTCTGCCTTTCTCTTCCTCTCTCTGCTTCTGTCTCTCTCTCTCATTGTCTATATCTCCCCTTGCTCTGTATGTGTGTGAGGGTGGGGGGTCAGGCTCAGTGAGATGTCTGTGTCAGTGTCTGTGTCAGACTGTGGGGTGTGAAATATGCGTGTCTCTAGATGCTTTGTTTATTATTTTGCTCTGATTGTGTGTCAAAATGTCAGCCGGGATTAATATCACTGAGTTGGTGAGTGTGTGTAAGCATACTGTAGGTGTACGTGTGTGTGTGTGTGTCTGTGTGTGTGTGTTTGTGTGTTTTTTTTTTTTGCCTCAATTGATCACAGTGTCTGTGAAATTTGATGTCAAACTGTCAGTTTGGATTTATGTCTTCATAGAAGTCTTTCTTTTCTAGCGCATCACTGTGTGCGTGTGCCTCTCTGTTTGTGTGTGAGTACCTCTGTGTTTGTGTGTGTGCGCCTCTGTGTTTATGTGTGTGTATGTTTGTCATGACAAGGCTTTTTTGTTTGTCTACGAATAGAGTCTAAGCTTTCAAGCAATTGTTGTGTGTGTGTGTGTGTGTGTGTGTGTGTGTGTGTGTGTGTGTGTGTGTGTGTGTGTGTGTGTGTGTGTGTGTGTGTCACATTCTGTGTATCATAATCCAGCTGTAAGTGAGGTTATTTTACAGTGTGTTGTTAAAACTAGACTGCAGGTCCTGACAACAATTTATTAAAGTATAACCTGGCGTTGTGGTAGCCAGAAACTCATCACCTCAGAGTAGGGATGCACCGATATGAAAATTTGCCACCGATACCGATTGTTCAACTAACACAATCGGCCGATACTGATACCGATATTTGTGGCAAAAAAAAATATATATATATATATATATTTTTTTTTTTTTTTTTTTTTTATATATTTTTTTTTTTCATCTCTTTTTAAAAATGAAACTACTGTATATTTGTATGTCTCTAAATGTTTTGATGAATTGAAAATGGAGCACCCTTATGTAAAAAAGCCGAAAGTCTTTTTCTGGTCTTCATCCTCCAGTCCACTGAGCTGTACTGTATTGTACCCACGCTGCAATCTGTCAATAAAGCTTTCAATCAATCAATCAGACAAATGCATAGAAAAGCCCTTATTATAACCAAATAACAAAAAAATATATTATTGTTTATGAAAATGTTTTAGCCCTATGCTTGACTATTATTTTAGCCATGGCAACAAATAAAATAATAATAATAAAATGAATAAATAAAATATTAAATAAATATGCTACACGTCTCTCTTTTTGTGTTACAAATTGTGCTCACCGATATGAACATAGGCCTCTTTACTTACTTAAAAAAAGTAAACATCAAGAAATATGTTTATGGTATTAATTCCACCATGCCATGTAGCACTATATCTCTCCCAGTATGGTCTGCCGGGCTGCAGCTGGATACTATTGTCTCAACCAGAGCTCTCAACCAATGCAATGCAACAGAACAATTTTGATTGACAGTCGATTCTGCCAATTATGACACACCGCTTGCACCCGCCTCTGCTGTTACCACCAATCGGCAAGCGCATATTCGTTTTTTACTTCCTGGATTGCCGCCATTGATCTGCAGCGAGAGAACAACAACAAACCAACGCGCTAATAACGTTAGCTCCCCGCTGGCCACGAGTAGATTACCAGCGGCGCAGGATGACCAAACGAGGCATAATGTTTTTACTGCAACGAATGTTATAATAAAACAAAGCTTTTCTATACATTTGTCTGATTGAAAACTTTATTAACAGATTGCAGAATGGATACAACTCAGTACGGGCTCTGAGCAACGGAAGGAACGGAGCTATGAATTGAGTAATGCTTGCTACTTGCTATGTTCGGGTAAATAATATGCTGATGTTATTGAACGTGTAACACTAACTATATAACGTTAATGCCACAAAACGAATGCCTTTGTTAATCATAAGTAGTAACTTTGATGCAGTAGCTTGTGTGTGTGTGGGGGCGGCGTTGTGCAGGAGGTCGCTTGACTGAACTTTTTTTTGCCTTTTGACGCAACACAAATTGATGCATATTTATCGGCTACTGCCATCGGCACACTTGAGCTTATCGGCCGATAGGCAGATTGCAGTCAACAAGGCACTTATCGGCCGATACCGATACCCGACCGATACATCGGTGCACCCCTACCTCAGAGTGTTGTATCTAAAATCTTGTGAATCTTGTGAATGGCTATACATGATCGTATTGAGGTGCTAAAAATAAATGCACAAGTATAAAATATAATATAAACATGAGTGATGCCTGGTTGGTTTAATGTAACTTGTGATCAGTGTTGAGGAGCAGCTTCACTACATGTAATTCAATTAGTAATTTAACTACATTTTGCTGTACCTTTCTGGTAGTTCAACTAATTTCAATTTTACAAAGTTATTGTAGTTATTTCCTTTTTTCTATTTTGAGGTCTAACTAGGGAAAATATCTAATTGCGATTTTTCGGACAGATATTGCGATTGTGATAAAATGTGCAAATAATTTTTTTTTGCAGCCCAACGGAGGTTTATGTGCCTTGCATCTGGTCTATGTGGTGGGTCTGCTCAGGACACCGAGCCTGGAATTATAATATTTTTTAATATTGCTGTTCTGGCCGATACCGATATTTACCGATGTCGATATCTCTGTATAGAAAACACTTTTTTATGAAAATCAAATAAAGAGCTATTTTCCAAAATGCATTTATTTTTTTACTTTTGTAATAAATTTTCAGAAATGACTGATATTTTGAAACTATTTAAGGCAAAAACATGTAAAAAGAAATTGTTTATTAAAGATTACAAATAATTTTTTTTAAAGATATTTTTTTTGGCCCATATCGGCCCTATCTTGATATCGGACCGATACCGATGTGTAAAAAAACGGCCGATATATTGTGCATCACTAGTTCCGGTCCTATCTAAGTAATAGGACCTTCTCTGTCCAACTTGGTGACATCACTTCCTCTATGGCCCCCCTCACCTGCGAGGTGCCCCAAGGCTCGATATTGGGTCCCACCCTCTTTGTCCTATATATACTCCCCCTAGGCCAGATCTTGGCAAAACATAATATCTCATTCCATTGCTTTGCTGATGACGTGCAGGTCTACCTCCCCCTAAAACCCACCCAAGGGAAAACATCAATACAACCACTACTTGACTGCCTGGCAGAGATCAAGTGCTGGATGTCTGAAAATTCCCTGACACTAAACGAAGGGAAAACAGAGGTCATTGCTTTTAATAGTGCCCCCCCGGCCCCCCTCATCGACACACTTGGTCCCCTGGGTCCAAACCTCTCCACCTCTGTCAGGAACCTCAGGGTTATCTTCGACAGCAATTTTAAATTCAACAAACAGGTCAGCGCCATAGTCAAAAACAGTTTTTACCACCTCAGACTCCTGGCGAAGACAAAGGCATACCTCTCCCAAAGTAACCTAGAGACGGTGATACATGCCTTTGTCACCACTCGTCTCGACTATTGCAATGCCCTCTAAATGTTTTTAAATCACTAAATGGCACGGCTCCTCCCTATCTATCCGAGCTCTTGCACCGCCACACCCCCCACAGATCCCTTAGATCAGCTGACCAGCTGCTATTGGTGGTGCCTAGAACTAGGCTCAAGACTAGGGGAGACAGAAACAGCCTCCCCAAACCAACAGCCTCCCCCTCAACATACGGGCCGCCCAGACCGTGCAGGTTTTTAAATCACTTTTAAAAACCTACCTGTTCTCCCTTCCCCCCCACTTAATCACCACTAGACCACTGGCCCTCCTATCCTCTTTGCTTTACTGTGTCCTACCTGTTTTTATTACATTCATTGTTTTACTGTGTTTTAATTTTATATCTTGCATCGTATTTTGTTTTTTATCAACCTGCGTGTGAAGCACTTTGGTGCCCGCTGCCGCTGCCTGGAAATGTGCTATATAAATAAAATTTACTTGACTTGACTTGACTTTCCTAACTATTGGAACTCTGCTGTTCTCTCTGTGAGCAGGGTTAGCTAGCTTAGTTAGCGTTAGCGGCTAACGTTAGTTTAGGTTTGTACCCCGACGTGGGGATACAGGAATGACGAGGATGCAAAGCTTGTTAGACGCGTTGGAGTTTTCACTGCACATAGAAACAGTGCCGGGGAAAAAAGCAGGGACTTATTTCAGGTTGCAAAATGCCTATTGGATAAGGCGAAGCTAGAATGCAGCCCTGTTGGCCCAAAAAAATTAACCTGCGGAAATAACAACTCCTTCCCGTGGTGTCTCAGTATATCCATATATACCTGGAGGCAGACATCTTTGAGGCTCTCATGCTAAGACATGAATGAGTAGAGATAATGTGAAGAGAGAAATGGCTACTAGCATGAATTATCCCGAGCTGATGAGAGCGGGACAAAAGTTCTATAAGCATGTCCACATTGGGAATAGAACCCATGACCGTATAACCTAGCTGTTGTAACAGCAAGTAAGCTTTGGGTGTATAGTATGGGCCATACCGTGGTTAAGACAGTAGTCAGCCGCCGGCAACTTAATACCAACAGTGAACACAAAACGGCAGCTTGCTTTGCAAAGACATGCAACTAAAGAGAGAGCATGACAAGAGAGAGTTCTATAAGGATGTCCCAAAAGGAAATATAACTCCACACCTCTCCCACACAGAAGACACATGACATAACCACTTGGCTATAACCCCACTGTCATAACAACGGGGAAGCCATGTAAAGAGTGCTGTCCAGATGAGGGATGCCCGCTGTTTGTTGCCACACGCCATTCCAGCTTTGTGAAAAGCAAAAAACAACATTGACATTCGAATTCTAAATCAACATTAGAATAAAGAAAAATAACAAAATTAAAATTCTTTTAGTTTTTTATGTTTATTCATTATGTTTAAACCAATGGGGTTTTTCTTCACAGTTGCAGATAAAGATTAGGCTACACTAATATTATAGTATTATACTATTATAGTATATAACTCGTCATAAACATTTTAATAAAACCTTTATCATAAATGATGTAGCCTATCTGCATCCGCTTGGCGTTTGGTGCTCCATCAAGACGTCACCATCACTTTTGTACCAACCGTGCCCTTATTGGATTATTTATGTTGACGAAACTGACAAGTTATATTCATTAACTCAATGGCCGCCAACAACGATTGAATACGTGTTAGCCCGCCAATCGTTGAACGCCAACCACATATATATACGTTATTGGATCGTTATTTCTTTTATTCGATATTTCCATTCATAAAAATGCAGGCAGCTGTGTGTTATCACTGGGGATGGGTCTGAGATCACAAAAGTCCAATACCGCCGCCTAACGCCTTGCGGCCGCTATTGCACTCCATTTGAAACGATGTGGCTTGGTATCTGGGCCGAGCTGCGGCGTGCGGGCGGGGTCTAAATACTCGGGCAAGGCAAGCGCTTATAATGCATTCATTGACGAGAGTCGGGCCCCCCCCCCGTTCATGTTCGGTGCTGGATTACGTTGGCACCTCAATCGACATCAGTACTTGGAATGGCGATCAGATAATTGGAATATTCTTTTCGGGATAGATCCTGGACAAGGTAAGGACTATTATAGTATCAATATTGCGTCATGCTGATCGGGGCGTGTGTGTGTGGTGTGTGTGTGGCGTGTTCCGTTGGTTGCGATCAAAGCACGGAGGGGCGCCCCCCCCCCCCCCCCCCCCCCCTTTCATGCATCCATGATGAAACATAATACCGATAATCTAAATTTGATTTGAGAACAGTAGCTAGTCCAGGGAAGAAACGATAAAGTTTTTACTAGAATACACGTTGCCGGCCATTAGGGAGCATTTTGGAAATGACACCAGACCGCCCTGAAACTATACTCATATTCACCACGGTATAAAACGGGAATGTATGAATGAAAAAATGATCTGTTTTTTGCATCTTGACCGGAAGAAACTCAAGGACAATCGACTATATTATTCGATCCATAGCTATAATATATAATATAGCTTTAGGCCTGCAAACACAGCCACGTATCCCCATGTTAAAAGGCGATGGCATTTCAACGGTAAGGTAAACAGCGACCCCTGCTGAATGAGTTAAAAAAAAGAAAATAACTTTTTTTGCTTACGTCATAAAATATGTGAATATGAATGTAAAAAGGAAAAAAATGACATTCGGTACAGCCCTAGAAGCCACCCGGCCCCCGGAGATGACATGTGTATGAAGAGTTCCCTCTTGCATTGGGGAAGGAGAGGCGGCTGGCGTAGCCATCTCATGGGAAAGCACCAGAGGGAGCTCCCCCCAGATGGCTTGCCGCCAGTGAAGGGCAGCCCTGAAGGTGTTTCTAACAGGCGTCGGAAGGTGTGTGAGCGAAATCTTTAGCGTGAAAGAAGGGGGATATTCTACGCTACTGCCCTGCTTATACAGTATATTAGCAGGGGGCACAGCCCTGGTCAGTGATAATGTGCATTGGGGAAGTTCTTTCAGCAGGCGCCATTGGTGTACAGAGCAGTGAAGCATTAAGTCCAAATCTATATACAGGGAATACAGTGTTATTTTACAGTGCTATCATACAGTATTATATATACAGTGAATACAGTGTTATTGTACAGTGATATCATACAGTATTATATACAGTGAATACAGTATTATTGTACAGTGCTATCATACAGTAATATTGTACAGTGCTGTCATACAGTATTATATGGATACACTATTGTGGTGGAAACCGGACCTATCGATCATATCGTAGACAGATATTCTGATCAAAATAGGTTTAATAGTAAAAACAATTCATACAAATGACATGCCTTTGGCCTCTCAGCTTCGTGTGAATTAAGCTATTGTTTGGGGCAACCAAAAGGGATTCTTCAACACTATAGATTGAGGTAGGTAGTTATGGGTACAGTGTAAGATGGCTGTAGGTAGGAGATAAGTATGGATTGAGTATAGGTTCAGAGTGGTGAGAGCAGGCAACTGCACCTCCTCATCCATCACCCTCAACATAGGGGCCCCCCAGGGCTGTGAGTCCCCTCCTCTACTCCCTGTACACACATGACTGTGTGGCTCAGCGGAGTAACAACACAATCATCAAATTTGCTGACGACACAGTAGTGGTGGGCCTGATCTCTGCAAACGACGAGAGGGCCTACCTGGAAGAGGTCAAGGTCCTGGCGGGATGGTGCCAGGAGAACAGCCTCTCCCTGAACGTCAGCAAAACAAAGGAGATGATTGTGGACTTTAGGAGGTCGGGGGTCAGGGACTACAGCCCCCTCAGCATCGACGGGGCACCGGTTGAGAGAGTGAACAGTTTTAAGTAACTCAGAGCACACATATCCGAGGACTTGACATGGACCACACACATTGACAGTGTTGTGAAGAAGGCACGACAATGCCTCTACTTCCTCAGGCGCCTAAGAAAGTTCCAAGTCAATCAGAAGATCCTTAAGAACTTCTACTCATGTACAATAGAGAGCATCCTGACTGGCAATATCACCTCCTGGTTTGGGAATAGCACTGCACAAGACCGAAGCAGACTACAGAGAGTGACACGTTCAGCCGAACGCACAATTGGAGGGGGGCTTCCCACCCTCCAGAACATTTACAACAAGCGGTGCAGGGGTAAGGCTAAGAGAATCATCAAGGACTCCAGCCACCCAAACAACTGCCTCTTTGAACTGCTGCGGTCAGGCAAGCGATACCGGAGTCTCATGGCGAGCACAGAAAGACTCAGAAGAAGCTTCTATCCCCAGGCCATCAGGCTGCTCAACGAACAATAAACACTATGCAACAACCATCAAATGCACACAGCACACACATCCACATGCACACACTCACTTTAAACCAGGGGTCTCAAACTCGCGGCCCGCGGGCCATTTGCGGCCCGCAGGATGATATTTTGCGGCCCCCTACTTGACATCAAAGTTTAGCGTTAGTGCGGCCCGCGCGCAACCTTTTGCCGACCCGTTGCGCGAGTTGGGCATTTTATTTATTTGATCACTTGTAGGCTACCATAGCGCAGGCTCATGGCAGCAACGTTAGTGGTTGAAACGTGATTCCGGAGTGATACCAAGTGGAAGGAAATATATCCTGTCATCAGTGCGTATAGCAGGTATCCTCTAAATTCTCCCCTATCTCCTCTGCAAGCTCCTGTCCGGCTGCACTGCTCCAACTGTCTGTGTCTGTCTACTGCTTTGGTCCAATCATATTCAGCGTCCCGTCACCATTCCCCCCCCCCCCCCACCCACAGTCTGCGAATCAGAGGCAGAGTAGGGCGGGTCTTCACGGAATGCATGTTGTCTCTTTCAACGGGTCGGAGTCAGAGCGAGAGTTGACAACGCATCTACAGTAGTCTAATCTGCAGGTACTGTAGCTAGTAGCATAGTTTTGCCAGCAGGCAGCTAGTAGAAAAATATGGCATGTTCAAAGATGGCCAGTAAAATAAAAGTCAACAGTGAAAATCGCTGCAATTAAAAGGTGAATGGTCAATGGACTGAAAAATATGCGTTCATCCTCCCTCCAACCAGCACAATGTGCCAAGAAACGGTAGCTCTTGTGAAGAGTGGCAATTTGAAACACAATTTGAAACGCCAATACGAAACAAAACACAGTTATTTTGATGCAACCTTTCAGCACTAAGAACCACAAAAATAAATGGAATGAAATCATCATATCAAGCTGCAAGCAGAATTATTGTTAAAGTTATGTCACAACGATAAAAAGCAACCAATCCTCACTCAGTGGCATGGGTGTTGGCTAAACACAAGAAGCCATTCTCTGATGCATACATAATAAAATAATGTATGACTGAAGTGATGGAGACCATGTTTGAAGGCAAACAAAAGCAAATCCTCCTCAGATAGCACAGCAACCAGAATAACTGAAATACTGGCTGATGATTTCATTAAACAGCTTTGTGATAGAATAAAAAAAATGCACAGTGCATTTCCATAGCTGTGGATGAGTCCACTGACACCACTGAGAATGCTCAGTTGCTGGTGTTTGTGAGGTTTTATGATGAGGCAAAGGGGTAGTTTGTTGATGTATTCATACATTTTTGGAATACTTGAAACCCTTTTTTTGTGGAATATTTGATGCGGCCCAGCCTCACCCAGACTCTACCTCCAGCGGCCCCCAGGTAAATTTAGTTTGAGACCCCTGCTTTAAACAAACAACACACTGCAGCACCCACTCTCCACACTTTAGAACACCTAAACACACTTTATATTTATTGGTAAAGGATTTGCACTACAACTCGTACACCTTACTGTAAATTGTACCTAAATTGTACCTCATCCCATTTCTGCTTTGCACTATATAGTATTGTATATTAGTACACTGCATAGTATATTGTATATTGTATGGTAACTCAGTTACTTCTATTCTGCATCAAACATTGTACATATGTCTATACTGAACACTGTGACTTCTATTTTTACTTCTTTTTTACATGCTATACAATTTTATTTCATACTTATCTTGTCTAGCACAGTATCTGGAGCGTAACAGTAAGAAGCATTTTGTATAAAAGTATTCTGTACTTCTGTATGACAACTATTAAAGAAACTTGAAACTTGAAACTTTAGAGTTCAGAGTTCATACGGTATAGGTTGAGTATAGGTTCAGAGTTCAGAGTTCATACAGTATAGGTTGAGAATAGGTTCAGAGTTCAGAGTTCATACGGTATAGGTTGAGTATAGGCAACAGAGTCCAATCAAATAAAAACCCAATCAAATAAAAAGGCAGACTTATTTTGTTTTGTTTCTTAATGGTGTTTAATTTTTTATGGCTTCATGCTTTCATGTGCCGGGACTTCACTGCACTTCCCTCTCTTTTATCTTCAATGTAAGAAAACCCATATTTAATATAGTCTGTGTTGTATTTGCGTTTCACCGTGTTTGCTTAAAGGTCCCGTGTTTTGCTATTCCTTTCACTATTTGGGCAATTTTACACAATTCCTGTGAGTCTATGGAACACATCTGTAAGTTTAATTTTTTTTTAAATGCATTGTTTTGTATTTCTAATCAAGTACTCTAAAGCAGCATTTTTCCACTTCAAGATTTCAAGCTGTTTTGGGCCGCCCATAAGCGATTTGAGTGACAGTCACCCACACAATGTGTGTACAATGCAGGTGGAGAGAGAGAGGGAGAGTCTGGGACAGGGAGACCGCTTCCGCATTATTCCCATGGCTCCGTTGTTGAGCGGATTGTTGATTCTCTCTGTCGGCACCCGCGCACGTCAACCCGTTTGAGGAAGTGTCAGTATTTCCACTCGCTCTGTTGTTGAGCGAATGGTTGAGTGTGCACTACAACCATAGAGGGGGTGTTAGTTATGCAGATGAGAATTATTGGACGTCACAGGCACGCAAAATTTACATTCACATTTACATTTAGTCATTTAGCTGACGCTTTTATCCAAAGCGACTTACAAGTTCTGTAGAATAGAATAGAATAGAATAGAAATAATTTTATTATCCTGTGGGAAATTTGACACTGCAAATCGCTCAACATTTAAACATTTAGACAGAACAGGTCACGAATTAGAATAATAAAACGAATCAAATCAACTTGCCTAGGATAAGAGTACAGTCAAATAGAATAAAAATGGAATAAAATATACAGTAAATAAATACAGTAAAAATATACTGAGGTCTACAGTAGGTGTAATATTGCACAGTGCTGTTTCAAACTAAGTCCAGGAAGATGGTAACTGCCACTTTGTGCTCAGTGATGCAGTGAGGCACAGTGATGCATTGTATAGTCTGATGGCTGTTGGAATGAAGGACTTCCTGTGACGTTCAGTGCTGCATTTGGGTAGTGTGAGCCTAGCACTGAACATGCTCCTCCTGACAGGTCATCAGGAAGGGTACAACTCTATCAGCTGAGTAACAATGTTCATCAAAGTGTTGCGTGTTACAGTGTAGGTTAGTTTATTAGGACAAGTGCATGACAGTAAGGTTAGTTAGGGTTAGATTTTTTATTATTTTTTAGAATGGCTTAGTTCAGTGGGGGAGGATCTCATGACATATGAAGTGGACTGATAAGCCAAAATGAGAATTAGAGACACAGACCCCATTGATACAACCCCACATTGCTAGAAAACAATGCTAAACACTGGAAAAGGCCATTTATAAGACATGGGACCTTTAATGCTCGAGTGAGCGTGTTACTATCATGACAATGCTAATCATATCATACATTATGTTCTTCAAAATAAAAGTGCAGCATCAGAAATTCTGTAGACTTTTCTTTTTTTTTACACTCACATCCACCGCCCACGACAGGCCTTTCACAGTCACACCAGGAATAATTGGGTCAGAACGTGAAAAATCTGTGTTCAGCTGGAACCGAAAATGTTTTGGTTTTTCCTTGCGAACCGTGACATCATCAGTGGGCGTGTCATGTTCTAGGCTATATGGACAAGCGAAAACGGCGAACAGCAGAGGCTCGGCATTGCACTCAATCGATCCATTCAGGAAGCGATTTGCGACTGATCTCAAAATGAGATTAGATTCCAATCAGGCCACGTGAGCGGATCGGCGCGGGCGAGAAATCCGCTCTTCGCTCTTTAGAGCTTGGTCCGCTCCGCTAATCGCTCATGTTGACCACGCCCCCAAGTCGCTCTCTGCTCGCTCACCTTGAATCGAGCGCTCCCAGCTCCCCGCGCCACATCGCTCGGCAGATATTTTTTTTGGAGCATGGTGTAAATTAGCTCAAACTACAACAGTCTACACCCCCTGGGCCCCTTAACAATTGTTTGTATTGAGCCGCATTGTAATTGTACCCATTCTGCAATGTTAAATAACGTTGTTTATCCATTCACTAGCTCTATTAAGCGATGATAGCTAGCCTAGCCACAATGCTATGGTCGCTGCCATTAACGTTAGCATGTAAGCTAACGACAACAACAATGGCGTCAAAACTTTTTCTAACAGGATGTGAGTGACAAAGCCTGAACAGGATATCACAGGTTCACCCTTCTCATTGGTTGAAAATGGCCTTCATGTTTGTACATCGCCATCTGTTGCTTTGGCATTGTACTACATGTATATTACATCAGTGTTAAACCACTGTGAGCGGCCTGGAGTGGATTGGAGCGGAGGAGAACTCTCGCTCCGGACATCGCGCCGACCCATTTTAAAACCCACTCCTCGCTCACGTCAAAACCGCCCGCTCCGCTCCCTGCGCCGCTCACGCGCCGCGCCGCTCACGTGCACTGATTCCAATATATTGTTATTATACAGCACAAGTACAATACACCATCCAACCAGAGTGGATAGATAAATGCTCCAAGAATAAATATGCACGGAGAAAGGCTTAGTGAGCCTAAACGCGCAAGCACACACACAAATACACACACACACACGTACTGTATACGTTTGAAATGAATCGTTCCAGCAAAGTAGGCGTCTTTTATTATTCTAATGACTTGATTTATCGGGTATCATAGTAGTAAGTCCTACTGTAGAACATGACATATTAGCATGATGACATCTGGTTTATTAATGCCAATACTGAAGACTGCTGAAGTGTAAATTATGGATTAGTCAGTTGCAGTCAACGTCGGACCCTTTAGCTCAACTAGTTAGTGCAGCTGCCTGTGGATCCTATGGTCCTAGTTTCAAATCTCTTGGTTACACAAGTTGTTTTATTTTTATTTCATTTGTGCATTTCTTTATCCACTCTGGTTGGATGGTGTATTGTACTCTATAATGACAATACATTTTAATCGGATCTCATCTTGAGATCGCTACCTGTTGAGTGGATCAGCATGGTGCAATGCTGAACCTCCGAAGCTGTTTTATATACAGCACATTTCACCACTGTCGTGTTCATATGGTTGTGTTTACCTCCGCCTGAGTAGTTGATGATGGAGGACGGTGGAACGTTGGTTCTCCTTAAATAGGTGTAAACACTGGCTGGTTCGCCAGAGAGCACCATGGTTCAGAGGCTCCAGAACGGAGCCGGAGCTTGAACCGGAGCCCTGCCGGTGTGAAAGGGGCTGTGGACCATATTATTTGTGTTGTGACCCACCAGTTGAGAAGTACAGCTTTAGATCATGATTCTGATGTCTAAAACGTGAGAGATAGGCTGTGCATTCAATCTTTATATGGAACAAGCCATATCAATATATACCCTTATCAGAGGCCTTGGCTATAATTGTAGGCTAATGATTTTGATATTTGGTAGCCTTCCGCCAGATTTTGCTCTAGAGAGAGAGAGAGAGAGAGAGAGAGAGAGAGAGAGAGAGAGAGAGAGAGAGAGAGAGAGAGAGAGAGAGAGAGAGGAGGAAAGCCAAGGGAGACGGGGGACGGGAAGCCTGGAGGCTTGGAGGTGCATGACATAACCAGCCATTACATGTAGCCATAATTAACGTTAACATACATTCTTTACTAGCCATAATTTCAACTAGCATTATAGATTTATGTTAAATACTAATGACGACCTTGAATACCAATGATTACCTTGTGTCAGCTCCACTCTGTGGACGGGATGCGTACACTGGATGCTTTTTGCTGAGATGCTGAAGCATTGACAAAGTGCTATTGTGGTAGCCTAGTTATAGAGCCATATGAGATCCGCGTTCACGGAATCGCAGACGGAATTGCGGAATTTACCAATAAAAATTGAATCAACTGTAAAACGTGGAATATTGCAGAATTTGCCCTAATCTGGACTGAAATTTCGTGTTCGGGAGAATATGGAACGTTTGGTGCAACGCGAACATGATCGGGGACGCTACAGCGTGTTACACACAACACGGAGAAATATCAAAGCGTCTGGCTGCTTCGGTGCGTCGTTAACGTTAACGTCGGAAGAAATTCCGCACTAAGCCCTAAATTCAGAGCAGAGCAGTATCCTAATGACTTTTATGCTTCAGTCGATAAGGTGTTTTGCAAATTCTGTCAACATACCGCGGGGACTGGACCCGCAAAAACACGTGCAAAGATCACATCAAAAGCCATGTCAGGAACAAGGACCGTGCTTCCCAAAACACACCAACTCTCTAACGATGATCTCTGGTGATCACAATACAGCTAGAGGGCGAGGCTAATCACTGATACTATTGTGATTAAATAGCTATGTACCATTACAGTACATAGGACTATAGATGGAAATTATAACTTCTTGCTAAATCTGGTGCACCCATCTATTTGCAAATGATTGTCAGTAGGCCTACACACTGTCCTTTATAAATGAAATAAACTAAAGGTGCATAAATTATGCATTACTATATTCCATCACAATAGAATAGATATAGCTAGGCTACTGACATTGTGATAGAAGTAGCTAGCTGTATCTTGTTTACACTTGAAATGTGTATTTTTATTTTGTCACAATATTATTTGAAAAATATTGTGTAAAATTGAACTGTATTTCTGAGTTGCAGCACTTAAAAACATTAAATGGACTGTTATATCTTATTAAATTGTGGACATTTATTCATTCCCACTTATTAGACACTATTTCTGATGGTAAAATGGGCGTAAAAGGCTAAATACAGAATTCTGAAATATTAAAATGAAAAAAGGGGAATTTGGGAAAAAATATAATGGAATTTGGAAATTAATCAAATGGATTTCATATGGCTCTAGTGGCTCTACTAGTTACAATAGACACACTGTACAGTACAGTTTTCCCTTTCTCTCAGCTTGAAACGATCCAAAAAATTTGACAATTGCTGGCGTTTTTCTAGGGCCTGTCTATTTTTGCTCATCACTATTCTCTATCTTACATTTTGCAATCCACGCCTGAAATCTCTTCATGTTCACGTTCCAGCCTCTTTGGTGTTCCACAGCGAAAGTGCGTTATGCAACAGTAATTACCACCCATGTGAAACACAGTGTGCTGCGGGTTAAATCAGGCGTCGAGGCAAAATAACTTTTGTAATCGAGTAACTCGAGTTACTCAAGGAATCGCTTCAGCTCTAGTGAGAATCCATCTCACCATGTTGGTAGATTGGCACATTGGATTAAATTGTCATGCCTATCATGTCCCTGGGTTAAGTATGGCCTCTATAGCTGATTATTAAGCTGTCTGTCTGTTTCTATCGGTGTACTCTGTCTATCTATCTGACTAAGTAGTTGTCTGCTCTTTGGCTTGATTCAGGGATGTCTGTCTGCCTACCTGCATGTCTGACTGACCTTCTGGGTGGTATTTGCATGTCTACCTGTCCATTTGTTCAACTGGCTGGAATGGCTAGATCAGGGGTGGCCAACCAGTCAGAGACTAAGAGCCACAAAAATGACTGTGGTACCACAAAGAGCCACACCATATATACCAGTGTTTCTCAACCTTTTTTTCAGTCACGGCACCCTTCATGGTTTTATAGGTCCCACCCTCTGGCCTCTGATGTTGCTAATGTCTTTTTTATTTGGGCCTCACAGGGTTAACCTATTAAGCATGAGCGGTCCGGTACTGGGCCGCAAATGACATCAGGCCATAAATCCATCTCTACAGAATGTATGAATTAATGTTGCGTTTTCTTTTCAAATGTAGCCAAGAGTAAAGACCCTAATCCTGTCAAAACAGCAGTTAATGTGTATATTTTCAGCATTACGTTTGTTTACCAATGATTGTAACTGTTATTAGTGAAATATATGATTATAGAAATCTCAGGGCATTGAGTCGGAAACCGGTGCATATTGACGTGAGGAAGTGGAGCAGCCAAATGGGAGTGTAGTCTTTTGAAGGACCCAGGGCTTTTGATGGACTTTCGAATTTTGAAAAACTACCCTACCCAGCTCACGCCAGCCCCTGTCAATCATCTGACTTCTGGATTAACTTTTTTATTTCTCTTATTTTTCGGGATTATCTCCCACAAACCGGAACGTTATTGCCATAATCCAGAACACAGTTAGTTTCTCTAGATTTCTGTGAACGTCTAGCAAAAAAACTGTGTTGCAATCTGATGAAATTTTTTTGAGAAATTTACATTATAAAAAAGTAACTGTACTTGTGAATCATGCCTGGTGATACTAAATCCAGATTGAATTCTTCCATTGGAAATGGGAGATTTTGCCCAATCCATAGATGTGCGACTTGGCCATAATAAGGTCATTTATAGGCCTGATATTCTATAATCTTATTTCAAATTGCATGTGTCCGGATGGCAGAATGCAGTACTGTATCTACAAAACCTTCTGTTTAATCATCTTCCCTTTATTAATTTGCTTAGATTTTTCAGGTGTGGTAAATTTGAGCATGGTGTTGTTCATAGTCAAAGATAAAAAAATATATATATAATTGAATTGATATTCTCTGTTGGTTCTAGGGCTGTCTTAAATGCTTCAAAGCTTCTAAGCTTCGTTCGATGGCACAAGCTTCGAACATAAAAAAAAAATCGAAGTAAAAAAAAAAAAAAAAAAAATTTACTTCGGTTTGTGTGTGTGTGTGTGTGTGTGTGTGTGTGTGTGTGTGTGTGTGTGTGTGTGTGCACGCGCATGGGGCCATTGGGTGGGGCCGGGAGACAAATACACTGGAGGAATGTAACCCAGCTCAGCACTGCCCAAATTATATCATCACTATTGCCTGTTTGAAGGATATCATCCTCAAACACATATACACCACCTACACGCCTATTCTCAGTCCTTGCCCCACAATGGTGGAATGAACTACTGTACCCACCCCAGTTAGGACAGCCGAATCCCGTCCAATCTTTCCCCGTCGACTAAAGACGCACTTCTTCAACCATTATCTGAATAATTATTTTTTTTATTAAAAAATTAAAATTCGAACCCTAACTAACCTTACTGTCATGCACTTGTCCTAATAAACTAACCTACACTGTAACACGCAACACTTTGATGAATATTGTTACTCAGCTGATAGAGTTGTATCCTTCCTGATGACCTGTCGTACAGAACTTGTAAGTCGCTTTGGATAAAAGCGGCAGCTAAATGACTAAATGTAAATGTAAATGCCTTGTAGAATTCCACACATAAGAAAGAAAGATACTGGGATGAATAAACAAAATAGGAAATAAAATGTAAAAATGCATGCAATACATAAATAAATATGAATCTCCATATATGAAATAGAACATTTAGATAAGGTGTTACTGAGATGTTTTGGTGAGTTCTTTGTTTTTTTGTGGAAGTAGCCCTTCTTAAAAATGCATGAACATTCACTGATAATTGGTCTGTAGTGGAGTCTACAAGGTCTACATTGCCGGACCATGTAGAATCCGGACCTTGTAGACTGACATAATTCTGTGCATAGTTTAGTCTACACAGGCCATATTTCAAATAATCAAAATCTTACTTCATTCATCTTAAACATTCTTGATTTGGGGGATTGGTAGTTCCCATGAAATCTGAAGTTGTTCAAACGACAACAGCGATCCACCTTGAATTAAATCACACAGCCGAGTGAAACCTTGTTGGATGCGTCACAGTCACGAAAGGGGCTATACTTAATTCATTAATCCAATCCACTTTATTTATAGAGCACATTTAAAAACAACAACGTTTACCAAAGTGCTGTACAAGTCCCACAACATAAGATAAAAAAAAAAAGTATAAAAAAATGAAATAATTTTTTTTCTCGAAGCTTTGAATTAAAATCGAAGCTCGCCCCCGAATCTTCGATTGCCAAAAAAAGCTTCAAAGGTCAGCCCTAGTTCGTTCATTACAATTTACTCAAGCCTAGTAACATACACAATATTTCTGACACTGGGAATACATTCCCTGAGATCCATAGATGTCCCTAGAATCAGATACCAAGCACATGCCATTTAAAACCATTTAAAAAATTATTATTATAATTTTTTTTATTAATTTATTCTATGTCTTGTGGAATGAATGACAAACAAATATTATAATAATGGAGAGAGGAGCCACACCTTGGCGGGCAAAAAGCCGCATGGCCACCCCTGGGCTAGATCCACATGTGTCTGTCTTGTCATGTCAGTCAGTCAGTCAAAAGGGATTCTTCAACACTGTCTGTCTATCTGCCTGTATGTCTCTCTACCTGCCTCACTGGTCTCCGGTCTCTCTCTTGCTGTCTCTCCTCCGAGGCAGGCAGGCTATCTCGCTCGTGCCTCAGCAGCATCACTCCTCAGCTTCCTGTGTGAATATTTAATGAGGGCGTCGTGTCTTGTATGGTAATAGGCCTAGTGTAATTACCTCTCTCTCTCTCTCTCTCTCTCTCTCTCTCTCTCTCTCTCTCTCTCTCTCTCTCTCTCTCTCTCTCTCTCTCTCTCTCTCTCTCTCTCTTTCGTCTTATTACTCAGACCAGAACAGAACTGAGCCAATGTTATTTTTAGATGCTATAATGATAAACTCTGCCTCACCACAAACATGCCTCACTCCATTTACATAACATTTACATTTAGTCATTTAGTGTTCTATACAACAAGTCATCAGGAAGGGCACAACTATATCAGCTGAGTAACAATGTTCATCAAAGTGTTGAGTGCTACAGTGTAGGTTAGTATATTAGGACAAGTGCATGACTAATGTTAGTTAGGGTTAGATTTTATTAAAAAAAAATTCATTTCAGATAATGGTTGAAGAAGTACGTCTTTAGTCGACTGCAAAAGATTGGACAGGTTTCGGCTGTTCTAACTGTGGTGGGCAGTTCACTTCATTCCACCATTGTCGGCCAGGACTGAGAAAAGGCGGCTTCTCCTTGATGACCCTCCCGGAGCTCGGATAGGAGTGGGTCTGAGAAGCCAGAAGATGCAGAGCGCAGGGGTCTTGAGGGTGTGTAGTTAGAGACCATTGACCGGAGGTAGGCGGGAGCGGTTCCCTTTGCCGCACTGTATGCCAGGTCGAGGGTCTTGAAGCGGATTTGTGCGGCAATGGGGAGGTTTGAGATCAGGCGGGCCACTGCGTTCTGAATGAGTTGAAGAGGCTTGGTGGCAGTGGTTGGAAGGCCAGCAAGCAGTGCATTGCAGTAGTCAAGGCGGGATATGACTGTTGATTGGACGAGGAGTTGGGTGGCTTCTTTTGTCAGGAAGGGGCGGATCCTGGGCGGCTGGGTAGCGCAGCGGACTAAGCGCCTGCCTATTTATCCTGGTCGTTGTAAACAGCGACTCCTACAGGTTGGTCGGGGCGCCTGCTCAGCAAGGAAGGGAACTGGGGGAGGTAGTGTGATCCTCCCACGCGGTACACTCCCCCAGTGAGAGTCCTCACTGTCAGGTGAAAAGAAGCGGTTGGTTGACTCCACATGTATCAGAGGAAGCATGTGGTAATCTTCACCCTCCCAGACCGACAGTAGGGGGTAAGTGCGCAACAACCAGGAAGGGAATTGGCATAACGACTAACATTGGGAGAAAAATGCGGAAAAGGGGGGGAAAAGATTAAAAAAATTAAATAAAATTAAAAGGAAGGGGCGGATCCTTCTGACGTTGCTCAAGAGGAATCTGCAGGTTCTGGTTGTCGCTGCGTTGTGAACGGAGAAGTTCAACTGGTCGTCGAGGACAACACCAAGGTTCTTGGCGGTCGGGGACGTGGTCACGGCTGCATTCTCGACTGTGATGGAAAGGTTGGTCAGGGGGGAGGATTTGGCCGGCAGGTGAAGCAATTCTGTTTCGCTTAGGTTCAGTTTGAGGTGGTTGGTCGTCATCCAGGCGGAGATGTCAGACAGACAGGCCGAGATTCGCTCGGAGATGTGAATATCTGAGGGAGGGAAGGAGAGGAAGAGTTGAGTATCATTGGCATAGCAATGATACAAGAAGGCATGCGAGGTGATAATGTTACCCAGAGATTTAGTGTAGAGGGAGAAGAGAAGGGGTCCTAGGACCGAGCCCTGGGGGACACCCGTCCGCAGGGGGCGGGTGGTAGGGCTGTCGCTGTAACCGCATCACCGCAATCCCGCGGTGTGTCAAGGCACCCGTGGTTGTAGAACAGACAACCGCGTCAACCGTGGTAAAATAAAAGGGCCGTCATCATTTTTAACTGTTCATTTAATGACGAAGCGTCCGTTTTCCAGTAGCATGAGCTAACTTCACGCTTCCATACAGTTTACAACTCACAGATGAAATCAGGATTTATTTTCATATCCCGGACTCGAGCCCCAATGTATACCTTTTCCTGTATTAATCTTAACCGTAGTAGAGTATAGGGGAGCGTTCTCCTAACTCTCCCGGGCCGAAGTGCCGGTTATGTAATATGCTTGTTATAACTAGCTGGACTTCGGGGTAATTCCCTCTGTAAAGTGGTGACAGTAAACCAGACAACCGTTCTCTCAAGGACTGGGCATTTATTTCCATTTGCAGCTCTCTATTCTTCATGTTAGTGACTAACGTTACACGCAGATTGGGTGCTGCCTCTCTCTGCCGTGGTCCCGACGTTAGCTATAGGCTAGCTATCTATAACGTTGGTGTGGTCCCGACGTTAGCTATAGGCTAGCTATCTATAACGTTGGTGTGGTTCCGATGTTAGCTATAGGCTAGCTATCTATAACGTTGGTGTGGTCCCGACGTTAGCTATAGGCTAGCTATCTATAATGTTGGTGTGGTCCCGACGTTAGCTATAGGCTAGCTATCTATAACGTTTGTGTGGTCCCGACGTTAGCTATAGGCTAGCTATCTATAATGTTGGTGTGCTCCCGAGTGTGGCGGGGACGGCGGAGAGGCAGCACTTAGTTTGCCCCAATGACACAAGTTGTGATATTTAACTAGCTGTATGTGCATTCAAATTCACTAATGTTAAAATAGTGTTATAATAACATTAAATGTTCACTCAAATAACGTTAGTTTTAAGTTGGAGAATGGCATATATATATATCCCACAACGCATAACTCTTAAAGGAGCAGGCAACACTCTAATCTACTGTTATCACATTTCAGAACGTTGAGGGACAAATGGATAGATTATCAAACATGTTTAAAATAGTTTCGGGACTCCTACGGCCTTAGATTTTTTTTCTAATCACGATTGCGGGTAAACTTGCATGTCTTAATAATACAAAATATATATATATATCAATATAAAATAAAATAAAAAAATTTATTGAATTTTTTTTCTTTTTTTATAGAAGTGGGGTACCACCGCATCCCACTGTGATTAGCCACACACACAACCGCGGTGAGAAAATGTCATACCGCGGCAGCCCTAGCGGGTAGCCGACAGGGTCCCTCTCCATGCCACTTGGTAGGAGCGGTCATTGAGGTATGATGTCAGCCACGTCAGCGCAGAGCCAGCCATTCCTGCGAGCGATGCGAAGAGGATCTGATGGTTGACTGTGTCGAAGGCTGCAGATAAGTCTAGGAGAATCAGGACAGAGGAGAGGCCTTTCACTTTTGCTAAGTGAAGTGCCTCTGTGACCGCAATGAGGGCCGTTTCTGTGGAGTGGCCAGTCCTGAAGCCTGACTGATTAGGGTCTAGGAGGTCATTCTGTAAGAGATAAGCAGTAAGTTGGTTGGATACAGCACATTCAAGTGTTTTAGAAAGGAAGGAGAGAAGAGAGACAGGACGATAGTTGCCTATGACGGTGGGGTTCAGGGTTGTTTTTTGTGGTGTGGTGTGACTCTGGCTTGTTTTAGGGAGGTGGGGACCACCCCCGAGTTGAGGGAGGAGTTGATGGTTGCAGTTATGAATGGGAGGATGTCTGGTGCTATGGTCTGCAACTGATCCAGCTGGCATGTAGTCGGACGGTTTGACGTTACCAGTGTCAGGGTCTCAGCTTCTGTAATGGGAAGGATGAGGTTCTCGATATTTGGAATGGGTGGGGGTTGGGAGAAGGAGCTGCGGATGTTCTTTGCTGCAGACTTTTTCCTCAAAGAAGATCACAAAGTCTTCGGCAGAGAGAGATGAGGGGGGAAGGGGGAGGGGGTGGGAGGGAGTGAGGAGGACATGGTAGCATGAAGTTTGCGAAGGTTCTTGGCAGAGGCCTCGATCCTATGGTGAAAGAAAGAAGCTTTGGCAGTAGTGATGGTTTTGGAGAATGTTACCAAGAGGTTCAATCCATCTATTAGCAATTCAATCTCTCTCTCTCTCTCTCTCTCTCTCTCTCTCTCTCTCTCTCTCTCTCTCTCTCTCTCTCTCTCTCTCTCTCTCTCTGTGCGCATGCGTGTTTTGCGTGTTTTGAGCGAGGTGCGGAGAGTCTGCGGTGCTAGTGAGTTTCAAACGTTTCTATTTATATATTATGTTTCAAATTGTGAATTAGACTGTACTTTATTTGACTGGTTGTGTGTTGTTGGTGGGTTGGTGGCGTTGTGCGGAGTCAGTGTTTGAATGTAAAGTGGTAGTAGACGGGTTTGATTATGTTATTTATGCAACAACGCAGAATACGAAATGTTTTGGCTGTGGTAAAGAGGGGCATCTGAGAAAGTCTTGTCCAGGAGAGGGGCCTAGTACTGGGAAAAATTCTGGGAAGGACCCAACAAAAAATGTATGGGGGTTGAATCAAGGGGGGTGGGGGGGGGGGGTGGAGAGGCTTCTGAAAAGGCTAATGGAACAGATAGGAGTGATAAAAACGAGGAAGGCACAGGCAAGGCGGGTGAAGCAGTACAAGGAAAAGTGGTGGGGATGAAAATGAGGGGGGGGGGGTCGTGGTGGAAGAGGAAAATGAGAATGGAGGTGAAAATGGGGTGGATTGTGAAGATGGAGTTGATCTGCAGGGACAGGGTGGAGGGGCTTTTGTCAGCAAGGATAATAATTAATCAGGAGGAAAGTAGACCTGTAGATGAAACAGAGTCAAAGGACACAGGTGGGGAGATCAGAGTGGAGGAAGGAGTGGTAGTGGATGTTGACATGGAGGAGGAGGAGAACAAGCTGAAGGTCGTTCGGCAGAAAAGAAAGTCAGAAGTAGACAGGTTGACAAGCTCTCAAGCTAAGAAGGCGGATGTGAAAAAAGTAATCAGTAGTACA
>NC_140183.1:56452626-56498143 GCF_963971535.1 Notolepis coatsorum
GGGCCTACATTGGGGCCTACATGTCTCTGTCTCTGTCTTTCTGGGGCCTACATGTCTCTCTCTGTCTTTCTGGGCCTACATGTCTCTGTCTTTGTCTTTCTGGGGCCTACATGTCCCTGTCTGTCTTTCTGGGGCCTACATGTCTCTATCTCTGTCTTTCTGGGGCCTACATGTCCCTGTCTGTCTTTCTGAGGCCTACATGTCTCTATCTCTGTCTTTCTGGGGCCTACATGTCTCTGTCTGTCTTTCTGGGGCCTACATGTCTCTCTGTCTTTCTGGGGCCTACATGTCTCTATCTCTGTCTTTCTGGGGCCTACATGTCTCTCTCTCTGTCTTTCTGGGGCCTACATGTCTCTGTCTGTCTTTCTGGGGCCTACATGTCTCTGTCTGTCTTTCTGGGGCCTACATGTCTCTCTCTGTCTTTCTGGGGCGTACATGTCTCTGTCTGTCTTTCTGGGGCCTACATGTCTCTATCTCTGTCTTTCTGGGTTCTCATGTCTCTGTCTGTCTTTCTGGGGCCTACATGTCTCTGTCTCTGTCTTTCTGGGGCCTACATGTCTCTCTCTGTCTTTCTGGGGCCTACATGTCTCTGTCTCTGTCTTTCTGGGGCCTACATGTCTCTCTCTGTCTTTCTGGGGCCTACATGTCTCTCTCTGTCTTTCTGGGGCCTACATGTCTCGCTCTGTCTGTCTGGGGCCTACATGCCTCTGTCTGTCTTTCTGGGGCCTACATGCCTCTGTCTGTCTTTCTGGGGCCTACATGTCTCTGTCTGTCTTTCTGGGGTCTACATGTCTCTGTCTCTGTCTTTCTGGGGGCCTACATGTCTCTATCTGTCTTTCTGGGGTCTACATGTCTCTGTCTGTCTTTCTGGGGTCTACATGTCTCTATCTCTATCTTTCTGGGGTCTACATGTCTCTGTCTGTCTTTCTGGGGCCTACATGTCTCTATCTCTGTCTGTCTGGCGCCTACATGTCTCTATCTCTATCTTTCTGGGGTCTACATGTCTCTATCTCTATCTTTCTGGGGCCTACATGTCTCTATCTCTGTCTTTCTGGGGCCTACATGTCTCTATCTCTGTCTTTCTGGGGCCTACATGTCTCTATCTCTGTCTGTCTGGGGCCTACATGTCTCTATCTCTATCTTTCTGGGGCCTACATGTCTCTATCTCTGTCTGTCTGGGGCCTACATGTCTCTATCTCTATCTTTCTGGGGCCTACATGTCTCTCTCTGTCTTTCTGTGGCCTACATGTCTCTATCTCTATCTTTCTGGGGTCTACATGTCTCTGTCTGTCTTTCTGGGGTCTACATGTCTCTATCTCTGTCTTTCTGGGGCCTACATGTCTCTATCTCTGTCTTTCTGTGGCCTACATAGCATTCAACCTTCCCCAACCCCCCCCCCCAACCTGTTTTGATGTTTGCTACTGTGGCTTTATGTTTCTGTGTAACTCATGCTGTTTTCCCTGTTTCCCCCGTGGTCTTATGTTCCTATTGTTTCTTTGTTTCTCTTTGTTTCTCTGCCTCGGGTTCCTGAGAAGCGCTATACAAATCAAATGTATTATTATTATTATTATTATTACATGTCTCTATCTGTCTTTCTGGGGCCTACATGTCTCTGTCTGTTTTTCTGGGGCCTACATGTCTCTGTCTGTCCTTCTGGGTCCTGCTGTACGTGTCTCTGTCTCACAGTCTTTCATGTTTCTTTCTTTCTCTTTTTTGCCAGTGTCTCAGACATTTCAAATAACTGAAAAAAAAGTGTGTACAGTGCCTCTATTGTGCATGTGTGTCAGTGTGTGTTCCTTAGTGTGTGTGTGTGTGTGTGTGTGTGTGTGTGTGTGTGTGTGTGTGTGTGTGTGTGTGTGTGTGTGTGTGTGTGTGTGTGTGTGTGTGTGTGTGTGTGTGTGTGTGTGTGTGTGTGTGTGTGTGTGTCATGGGGTATTGGGATGCCTTCAGGCACTGCTGTGATGATATTCACGCCATTAACATTGTCCTCTGGTGTTTCCAACTCCTACAAGGCCCTTTGTGCGTGTTTCAGTGTGTGTCCCTGTGCGTGAGTGGGTGGGTGGATGTGTGGGTGTGAATGTGTGTGTGGAGGCGGCCGCATTTCTAGCCTGCTCATGTAGGGATAAATAATTGATTATGCTGGAAATATAGCCGCCATTGTCTCAGACATGACGTGTGATGGATGCCATGCCGGCGGCGGAGGTGTGCGTGTGTACGTGTGCACGCGCGTGTGTGTGTGTGTTGCCGTCTGTAAGAGTAATTATCATTGGGGGGGTTGCTGGTTTATTGGCAAATGCCAAATGTTTTGTTCTATTCTGCTCTAGGTTAATTGGCTGATTGAAGTGCAAGACTTGTACGAATGATACATTCTGCTAGGGTGTGTGTGTGTGTGTGTGTGTGTGTGTGTGTGTGTGTGTGTGTGTGTGTGTGTGTGTGTGTGTGTGTGTGTGTGTGTGTGTGTGTGTGTATGTGTGTGTGTGTGTATGTGTGTGTATGTGTGTGTGTGTGTGTGTGTGTGTGTGTGTGTGTGTGTGTGTGTGTGTGTGTGTGTGTGTGTGTGTGTGTGTGTGTGTGTGTGTGTGTGTGTGTGTGTGTGTGTGTGTGTAGTGGGATAGACGGTGAGCTGAATCTGTGAGGAAGCAAGTCACTTTAAAACAGGTCATCTTAGGGTTACAGTATCAGATGGATGGTTGTATTCTGATATATTGTGGGAGAACCTCCGATTGACCAGAGCAAAATGTCTGCCGTATGAACGTGGTCTACGTTGTGTCTTTTTAGTGGCGTCTCGTAGGGCTGTCACATTATTTCCGAATTTCGATTTTACATAATACATAATTTACATAAAAACACAAGATTCGAACTTGAAGGGAGAAATTCGAATTTGAAAAAATATATATTATATTATTTGACATTTTTATTTTATTTATTATAATAATAATAATAATAATAATAATAATAATAATAATAATAATAATAATAATAATAATAATAATAATAATAATAATAATAATAATAATAATAATAATAATAATAATAATCGTATTATTAAAAAAAAAATACCGTCAGGTCATAGGTGTGACTGTGCTGAAAGGAATGATACCAAACATACCATAGTAAAAAAAAGTAGCCACAACTTTGAAAATAGTTTAGACTCTTTTTAGGTTTTGATTATTTAAAAAAAATAAAGATATTTTACACTTGAACTTGTCTACAATTCTGCAATGAATTTCGAATTAGATTTGTTGTTAAAGTCACAGCCCTAGCGTCTCGTGGAGCTGCAATGACCAAGGGGCGTTTACAGTATTTCATGTCCTCTGAATGTGGACAATTTCCGCACACTTACAGTAGATTAATGCGGTACTTCATTCCATTGTGAGCTCTCGATCTATAAGACCTTGAGCAGAGCACAGTGAATTGAGTTTAAGACCGAAAGCTTGCACATAGTGTGCAGAAACTCTCCCTATTGGACTCATTGATTCTTCCAGCGCCTTTAGAGACGATTGGGCTGGATGATCAGCAGCCATGCGATGCGTCATTGTGAACACATGGGTGTTCTAAAGCCTGTGGTGCAAAGTAACTAAGTATTTTTTACTGAAGTACGGTACTTGAGTATAATTTCGAGGTACTTATTTACGCGAGTATTTTCATTTTAGGGAACTTTGTACTTTCATTGCACTACATTTCAAAGAAAGTATTTGTACTTTTTACTCCACTACATTTATCTGAACCCATCAGCTACTACTGTAGTTACTTTGAAAAAAAAGGATTTTGCACAGAAAACATGGCAAGAATTTCAAATTTGAAGCCTGAGGCCAACAACTTCAGAGTTGTTGAACGTAATCAAAGCAGCATAACTGAACCACATTCCACTTTAACCTCTAGAGGTCAATGGTTCAGGGATTAATATATTAAGAAAATATAAAAAATAGAAATAGAGAAACAGGCCCGAACAAACATTTTCAACGGATGGAGGATCTCCTTGTGGGGGTCTCCAAGCTAAGACAATATGGGTAGGTGACAGACAGTGGCCTTAGTTGGACAGCACTATAGCCTACCTAAGAGATAGTTGATACGCTAGCACAGAGGAAAATCGCAAAACGCAGAAACGCTACAGTAAAATAGTAACGTTAATACACTATGACACATGTGCAGACACTTGACAGTTGCTGAGTAATGATTTGACAACTTCTGTCCATAATAATTATAACCCCGACAGTGAATCAATGGCCAATGGCTCAGCTTCAACTCCCATATGAAATGCACACACACACACACACACACACACACACACACACACACACACACACACACACACACACACACACACACACACACACACACACACACACACACACACACACACACACACACAGGTTCGTACGGGTGCTGGAAATCCTTGAAAATGCTTGTATTTCAATGTGGTGTTTTCAAGGTTTGAAAAGTGCTTGAATTGTGTATAAAGTGTTGGAAAGTTATTGAAATTGTAATTGCACTGTATATACTTTCATAATAAATCGCTATCTGACTGAATAGTTAGGTTTTTAGATAAAGAAATAAAATTTTGGAGATCGCCTTTCACGCAAAATGAAGAGGAATCCTCTCTCGAGCCTCGCCACTCGCATGCCCGCCCCGCCAACGGCACCTCCCGCCCCTCCTGAAAAGCTTGCTTTAATCCCAGTAACGTTAGCGAGCTAACGTGAGCAAGCTTCTTATTTAATTTTTTAAGACGTTAGCAAGCTAGTGAGCTAGCGTTGCCACAGACACTGAAAGCCAATTTACCGTCAAACAAGTTTTGTTTAGCTAACGCCATTATGCATCGGAGCTGTGGTTTCGCTGTGATCAACATGGCTAACAAGCAAATCAATTCTTTCTATTTTAAGGAATGTTCTGTAGGATATGTCGGCAACATAAGAAGCCAGGCAGCTACTAGGGGTAGCTCTTTGTGTGAAATAACAAGAGAGGAGACTAGAACGTGCGTCAACTAACTGTGCGTCTGTATTGCAACCAATAACATGGGCAATCATATAGCTTACATCCTGGTCCCTGCTGGGACGTACCAACTGAACACACCACTGTGGGGGGTTATATAAAAATCCTAGGTTGATTTGATTTTGTATACATTTTAAGGCTCAATGAGCTGATTGACTGCCTACCTCAAAGACTTTTCTCTTATTTTGCACATTTTCAGTAAATATTTGATTGAAATTGAAGTTTTATCTGGTGATTATTTGAGTGATTGTTTCATATTGGCTCAGCCAGGTTATATAGGATGCCAAGTCTACATCATTTTGGTTGTTTATAGCACAATAACATCTGATTTAATGTGATGGAAGAAGTAAAATGATCATTTTGAGTAAATATTTAATTGACCACAGCCGCATAAGATGCTGGAAAAGCTTGAAAATGCACCTTGAAAAAGCTTGAAATGTGCTTGAATTTTGCTTTGGAAAAGGTGTAAGAACCACACACACACACATGGAGGAGTACCGTCAATTAGGGTTGCACGGTATACCGGTATTAGTATAGTACCGCGGTACTAGAGTGTTAAAAATGATACTATACTGCGTTTGGGAAAAAAATTATTTATTTTTATTTTTATTTATTTATTCATTTATGCATGCAAATGCCTTCCTATTGGAGCACAGCGCTGCTGTCAGTGGTGACGTTGTGCTAGTTTACCGGAAGCAACCTATTTTTGTTAAACAGCCTACAATATGACATAACCTAGTTCTAGAATTATGATAAGGCTATAATCAGTCTCACTCATCAAAATGTTTTCTAGGTAACTTATGGTATCTCAAACTAATTAGGCCCTCTGCTATGACAAATGTATAATAATACAACCATACTTTTTCTACCCCTTGAATTTTTAACTACAGAAGTCTGCTGCATTTGGCCCCCACTCAGAAGCAACCTAACCTCCCAGCTTTTTTTGAGCAGCATATTAAGTACACAAATGAGTCCAAAGATGATAAAAGGATCAACAGGGCAGTCGCAGAGTTCATCTGTATGGAACAAGTTCCAATATATATACAGTTGAGAAAGCTGGCTTCAGAAACCTTGTACAGCAACTGTTTTGAGTGCAAATAAAGTTCTCCAGCATTTTGAATGCCATTGATTTTAATTTAATTTAATTGTATTCTTGTCATTGTTCATTGTTGTGTTTTAAAATAAAGAACAATAATGACATCTGAGAGTTTTTCCCTGAAGTATCGAAAAGTATCGAAATTAATATTGGTATAATATCGAAACTAAAATGTTGGTATCGTGACAACCCTACCGTCAATACACTATTGACACAAACGGATGAATGAACGAGGTCCTACTACTAATTAACTAATTACGACGTACTGTATGTACTTACTGATTCAATACTTTCTTTCAGTCCCGAAGACTTGGTACAGGCTAGCACCCTTCTTTAGCAACAGCCAGGAAATCACCGCAGCATTATAAAGTCCTTCGTCTTTGCAAAAATCCAAAAACGAACTTGACCCATTGCTTGTGGAGCACGATATCATTAGGAAATGAGTGCAAGGACGTATTCGCTGCTTGCCCATTTTGGTCATAACGTCAATGTTACACTAACTTCCTCGAATTGTTGATTGTGGGTGGTGGCTACAACCACAGAAGGAGCTGAGGTATGCAGATCAGCAGCGCCTTGCTACGTAGGATAGCGAGTCAATTCTGAATGGCTTGGTTCACTGGGGGAGGTTCTTGTCTGAGCTGAACTGAAGAAACAGGACTGGCTAGAGATGTCACATCTAGTCAGTGTTGGTACAACCCCACATTGCTAGAAAACAATGCAAACCACTGGAAAAGGCCATTTATAAGATAGTTCCCCTTTAAATAAAACACTGTGGTGTAAATGCCTTGTGCATTGTTAATATTATATATATTATAATATTAATGAGATAATTTATTTTTCATAACAACCTTATTCTGTCTTTCATATCATGAAAGGGATTGTGAGAGTCTGTAAAACCTGCTCCAACAAGGGAAGCTGTGTTTCAATTCAGCCGAGCGCTTAACGTCTCTCGCAAATATCACTGTCAACCTGCTGCCCACCTCTCCGATCCCGACTGGATAACAGGGCTAGCATATTTGTCTTGCATATTTGCTAAAATGAATGGACTTAATCGGTCACTACAAGGTGAAAACACAACCATCCTGTCGCTCAATGATAAAATACAAGCGTTCACAAGGAAACTCGAGCGCTGGAGTAGAAATGGGCCGGATTTCCAGAGCTTAATGAATTTATGGAGGAAAATGAACTGAGTGTGAATACAGTGAAGATGTCTATAACAACTCACCTCCAAGCCTGTCTTGAACGGTTTAAAAAGTATTTCCCAGAGGAAATCAAGCAGACAGTGTTTCAGTCCAAGCATGCATATGGAAACATATGGGTGATTTTGCACAAGCTCCCACGCGCACGCCCGTATTCCGATCCGTGCAATAATATTCACAGGGGTATGTCTCGTCATGCGAAACAAGTTCCCAATGCATTGTCCCGTGGGATTATGCCCCCCGCGGAAGGAATTAGCTTTGGTTGTTTTCGGTGCGACATTAGCGGACAGACATAATCAGACAGATAATCCAATAAAGAGGTGGAGTAAAATAAAATGAAATATGAACTAAGATAAGCACAATAGAATAGAATATAACTATGCAATCAAATATAGACCAGGGCTGGACAACTGTAAATTCTTTGTGAATTCGCCCCACATGTTTCAACCACCTCCTACACTGTAAAACAGGGCTATTCAACTGGCGGCCCGCGGGCCAGATCCGGCCCGCGGGATGATTCTGACCGGCCCGCCAAAGATTAGATGATAATAATAAAAAAAAAAAAAAAAAAAAAAAAATTTAATTTTTATTTAATTTTTATTTTTTTTACTTTTTTCTTTTCATGCCAACGTTAACACGCACAATTGAACCAAAAGTCACTCAATTAATGACAGATTTCATTGATAAATTGAGGGAAAACTTTGCAAGTCGATTTGATGAATTTGACATGTCCAGAGAATTGATGCATTTTGTGAGCAACCCATTTGCCAATGTAGCTGCTATTTCCACAAAAGGACAAGAGTTCCTTGCATCACTTCACATTGATGAAGGTCTCCTGCAACTTGAAATAATTGACATGCAAGCATCATCTGCTCTGAAGCAGGCACTTGAGAATGAATCCACCACAACATTTTGGATAAAGTGTATTCATGTCAAGACATTCCCCAAAATAAAAACGCTGGCAATATCTGTGCTAACAATGTTTGGCTCAACATACACCTGTGAATCCAGTTTATCTCACATGAATGCCATTAAAACAAGCAACCATGCCTCCTTGACAAATGAGCATTTGCATCACTGTTTGCGGGTAGCCCTCACTTCCTATGAACCCTCTTTCTCTGCCATTGCCCAGTCAAAGAAGTGCAATCGCTCTCATTAGATGTGTGTATGTAGGCTAGGCCTGTCTGCCCCCCACCCCCCTGATGTTTGAGAGTTAAGAGTCGACAATAAGTGCTAATAAGATGCTGTGATTTGCTGTTGTTGCACAGACATGAAGCACTTTTTCATAAGCTCAGCTGCACTATAAATGTGTTTTTTTGTTCAAGTGTTGATGTTAGAATGTTCAGATGCACATCATGCACTTGTTTGTTTTTTATTTTATTTTTATATTGAAATGTTGAAGAGGAGATGTTGCAGTTGTTGCACAGTCATAAATGAAGCACTTTTTGCAGGAGATGTTGCAGATGTGGCACATAAATGAAGCACTTTTTTTGAAAAGTATACTACTTTTGCAATGTAGTTAAATAAAAGTTGTGAAAATGTGGTTGCGTGTTGTGTCAAGTGTACATATATTCATAGCACGGGGAGGCGCCGTGGCAGTCCGGCCCCTGGCCCCTTGGGTTTCTGATAATGTGGCCCCCTGAACAATTTTGTTGAATAGCCCTGCTGTAAAAGATGAATGTTTTTTCACAGGAAATTCACTGTATTATTTTACAGGTTACTTTTGATTCTACTTTAAGTGTAAATGCCATACAAATACAGTAAATTACCTTTTATCTGTAAATGTATTTGATTTTACTGTAATTTGACAGTAAGTACTTGGAAACCATTGATGCCAGACATTTACCGTTTTCTTGCAGCTTTTTTTCTTACAGTGTATAATAGTGGGGGTCACGGCTCTCTGACACCGTTATGTCGGGGGTCGCAGCCTGAAAACTTTGGGAACCCCTGGCTTAGTTGACAGTGGCACGAGCTCCACTGCACAAGACAATATCAGAATGTTTAATAAAAATGTCCCGCATAACTGGCCATCCTCCTCAGTCAAGAGAGCACTCGCAAATATGCAGCGCATATCACTGTCAAGTGCGGTGCACGTCTCATGCTAAATCCTGTGTATTTACAGTGCATTTTATGTATTGTCCATTAATACATGCTGTCCCTTCCAAATAAACGAATAAATGAACAATTAAATGAAAAAAATGGTAATGACACAACTTTGCAGTTGAGTTATAAATCTAGGCAACACAGGGTTTTCTCTCTCAACAAAGATCAACCATTGTGCCACTGTGGGTCGTTTTGGGAACAAAACGTGATTGTAGTGTGGAAGCTGGCCAGCGGGGGGAGTGGGGAGGGGGGGCTATCGCTCTCGGGGAGGGAACGTGGTTGTGGTACTTTTTTGTTCGTTAAATAACAGCACTACACCAGCCCAGTCACTCCATCCTAAGTTTTTCACATTAGGATCTAACATCCCAACAGGCCAAATTTTATGGTTTGATTCAGTTTTAAAAATAGACAATAATAAAAGTAAGATAGAATAGACAGAGTAAAATAGTGCAATAAGTAGTAGAAAAGAATATACATGAAATGAGCACATAAAGTGCAGACATATAAAATCTGTTTTTTTACAGTGCAATAAAATAGTTCTGGATTACTGTTTAACAGTTTAAAGTCGTCTTTACCTTCTCTGTTTGGCATCCACAGTTTAAAACCTGACAGTTTTCCCTCCTGTTTGATACCCACCTTGACCCTTTGAACCTCCCGCTCGGGGATAACCTCCCTCTCAGGGCGCAGTTCCCTCTCTCAGGGTGCAGTTCTAGGCCTGGGTCCTACACAGTTTTAAAGCCTGACAGTCTTTCTTGTTTGATACCCACACAGTTTAATACCTGACAGCCTTGAATCTGTAATAAAAAGCAATAGACAGAGTAAAACAGTGCAGTGCAATAAAATAGTATAGTTAAAATTATGCAACAGTGCAGTGCAATAAAAAAGTTAAATAGAAGTGCAATAAAATGGAATGGACAGTACAGTACAAAACAACTACAGTACAATCAACAGCGGAGTGTATTAAAAGGCTATGGTGAAGAGGTACGGTTTTAGCTTATTTTTTTTTAATATTAAGAGATCTAGCTTCCCTAATGTCCATAGGTAGTGTGTTCCATAACTTTGGTGCATAGTTTGCAAAGGCTGCATCCCGATTATTTATATAGACCAGTAGTAGATGATCGCAATGTTCTAGAAGGCACATTTGCAAGAGAATTGGCAATGTAGCTTGGTCCTGTTCCATTTAGTGCCTTGTATATAAGGAGGAGGACGTTGAAATAGATTATAAATGTTACCGGAAGTGGCTAAGTGGCGCAGTGGGCAAGACGCTCGCCACTAACGCAGGAGATGCTGGGTTCGAGCCCAGCTCTCGGCGTTGCATCCGGCTTGGCTGGTCGTTCATACTAATACAATTGGCAGTATTATGGGGTGGGAAAGCCGGTGGGTGGGGATCGGACGTTGTGGACAGCGACTCCTACAGGTCGGTTGGTGCGCCTGTACAGCAGAATCAGGAAGTATTGGGGGCAGCATGAGCCTCCCACACGTTACTCCTCGCCACTGAGAGATCGCGCTGTGCAGGTGAAAAGATGCGACGGCTGCCTCCTCGTGTACCGGAGGGGACACGTGATGCAAGGCTTCGTCCACATTGCAGTCGACCAGTGGGAGGCATGGTCTAACAACGTTCGAGACAGGGGAGGGTAGAATTGGATAATACGAAATTGGGTTGGGAGAAAAATTGAAAATGGGGAGAAAAAGTAGATAAAAAAAAATTATGTTACCGGAAGCCAGTGTAGGTTAGCTAATACTGGACTGATGTGGTCTCTCCTATTGGTTCTAGTTAGTAGCCTAACTCCCGAGTTTTATTACAGTAGTCAAGTCGGCTTGAGATAAAGGCATGGATCAGTTTTTCAGCGTCTTTTTTACTTATAAACGGCCGTACCTTAGCTATGTTTCTAAGGTGGAACATTTTTGTTTTTGTCACCTTGTTGATGTGTGATTTAAAGCTTAGGTTTGAGTCTATTATAACACCAAGACTTGTAACTTCGGGTTTGATCCAACGAGTAAGTTGCCCCATATTGCTCTGTAATATGTCTCTTTTTGTTATAGGACCGACTAGTAGGATTTCAGTTTTGTCCTCATTTAATTTTAGGAAGTTGTTCATCATCCATTTGTTTATCAGAGAGCTCTCTCTTGTTCTTGTTACGTCACCATACAACAGCGCCATCTTGTATTGTCTCTTGTATTGCTAAGAGACAGACGGAAATGGAGTTAATAGCTGTGTGATCATTTGTTTCAGTGGAGATGTACAATTGTGTGTCATCTGCGTAACTATGGAAACATATATTGTGTTTTCTAATGATGTCTCCAAGTGGCAGCATGTATAGTGAGAATAATAATGGACCAAGGCAGCTCCCCTGTGGAACTCCGAAGTAGGTCATGTTTCTCAGAAGAATGATCTCCAAGCCTAACGTAATATTTTCTTGCTTTGATATATGTTCTGAACCAGTTTAATACATAGTCAGAAAGACCAACTAACTTTTCTAGACGATTTATTAGGATATCATGGTCGATCGTATGAAACGCTGTGCTTAGATCTAATAGGACGAGAATTGAGACTTTGTTTGCATCAGAGTTTATTCTGAGGTCACTAATTATTTTAGTAAGAGCAGTTTCAGTGCTATGGTGCGTTCTGAAGCCTGATTGAAATTCCTCCATGATGTTGTTTTCTTTGAGAAATTAGTTTATTTGTATTGAGACTTGTTTCAAGTATCTTGCTGATGAATGGGAGGTTGGATATAGGCCTATAGTTGGTTAGTACATTACTGTCTAGTTTGGGTTTCTTTAGTAAGGGTCTTACGACGGCTGTTTTGAATGCATCTGGGAAAATGCCTGTCAGAAGTGATGTATTTATAATATTTAGGACATGACTTGCAATACTCTCGAATATTTGCATAAAAAATATTGTACTGTAGGTAAAAAACATCTAGGGTTCTGTTTACTGCAGAGCGGAGGGACTAAGATACCCATGTTACTGACTAAACACTCTATATCAGTGATGGCTGTTGGAATGTATAGCTACTTAACACTTATTGTAACAAAATAATATACCACTTACAGCACCTTTAACCTAAGTTGCAAGTCTGAATACGAATATAGGAGGAGGTCTGTTTGGATGAAACACCTCCCCACATGCACAACTGGTTTTGAGCCACTTAATACCAAGGATACGGTATTAAATCCACACTTACATGTACAATATCTCAAGTCTGAATCGGGTCAGGGGCAACTCTAATGTTAGGGTCAGGTGCAACTCTAATGTTAGGTTCAGGGGCAACTCTAATGTTAGGTTCAGGGGCAACTCTAATGTTAGGGTCAGGGGCAACTCTAATGTTAGGGTCAGGGGCAACTCTTAATGTTAGGGTCAGGGGCAACTCTAATGTTAGGGTCAGGGGCAACTCTAATGTTAGGGTCAGGGGCAACTCTAATGTTAGGGTCAGGGGCAACTCTAAAGTTAGGCTCATGGGCAACTCTAATGTTAGGATGTAATACCATGAAAATCAGTGCAATCTGGTTTGCAACTGGCATTTGTGATATATACAAAGATGCTTTAACTGCTTATAATAAAACCATCAACTTAGCAAGGAAAGACTACTTCTCTAAATCATTACAGAAAGCGCTGGAAACTCCAGAATCCTTTTTTCCACTATTAATCTACTACTCAACACTTCCCCTACACCTCCTCAGTCATCAACGGTTAAGTGTGAAGAACTTGCACTATTCTTTAACAACAAAATAACCTTGATCAGGGCCAGCATTACTCATGATGGAAATAAAGCTGATTACAGCAAACCACGCAATGTAACCATGAGAAGTTTCACATGCATCACATTAGATGCACTCTGCAAAACTGTCTCAGAATGTAACTCCCCCACCTCCGACATTGATCCTATACCTACAGCTTTCTTCAAACGGATGTTTAATAGTGTTTCAAGCCCTGTGCTAGATATCATCAACACTTCCCTTAGAACTGGTATTTTCCCAGATGCCTTTAAAACAGCAGTTGTAAAGCCATTACTAAAAAAACCTAACTTGGATAGTAATGTAATGGCAAACTATCGACCAATATCTAACCTACCATTCATTAGTAAAGTACTGGAAAAGATAGTTTCAGTTCAAATGAATTCCTTTCTTGAAGAAAACAACATCTTAGAAGAATTTCAATCGGGATTCAGAAAATATCATAGCACTGAAATTGCCCTCACCAAAATAATCAGTGACCTCGAGAATAAGGTCTCCATCCTTATACTGCTAGATCGCAGTGCAGCATTTGATACAATCGATCACGATATTCTAATCGATCATCTTGAAAACCTTGTCGATTTCTCAGAACATGCGCTAAGCTGGTTTAAAACATACATCAGAAGGAGGAAATTCTATATTAAACTAGGAGGCCACATGTCTGAGATATATGACAACTATGGAGTTGCACAAGGGAGTTGCTTAGTTTTGCTTGTTTATACAGTGTCCCCCCCCCCCCCCCCACCTCCAATGTAAATTACCCAGTATGGTTGTCAATATCCCAATGTACCCAACCCCCCCCCCACACAACCCCACCCAACCTCCTCCAATGTACAGTTTCTACGTCAAATGTATATACTCCCCTTTCTTGACTCTTTTTGTATCACAAACAGTACTGTATTTGCAAATCTGGTATGTCATAAATGTATAGATGTAGCAGTACTGTCTATCTGTATGTCATGTATGTCATATATGTCCTGATGAATTGAAAATGGGGGACCCTGATGTAAACAAGACGAAAGTCTTTCTCTGGTCTGCATCCCCTTAACAATTGTGTGTATTGAGCTGTACTGTATTGTACCCATTCTGCAATCTGTTAATAAAGTTTTCAATCAATCAATCAATCAATCAATCAATCAATCAATCAATCAATCAATCAATCAATCAATCAATCAATCAATCCTTTACTCTTCTCCCTTTACATGTGACCACTGGGTGATATCATCAGAGTACATAATGTAGGTTTCCATAGCTATGCGGATGATACACAACTGTATATCTGCTGAATCAAATGATACAGCTATTAACTCCATTACAGACTGCGTATTGGCAATAAATAAATGGATGAATAAGAACTTCCTGAAACTAAACGAGAACAAAACTGAAATTCTAATTATCGGCCCCAAGACAAAAAAAAGAAACGTTAATAAAGAACCTGGGAGGACTAAGCCCTTGGATCAAATCTGAGGTCACAAGTCTCGTGGTTATCATAGATTCAGAACTGATCTTCAATTCTCATATTAACAAAGTGACGAAAACATCTTTCTTCCATCTCAGAAATACAGCAAAAGTACGACCATTTATTAATCAAAACGATGGTGAAAAGCTAATTCATGCATTTATATCTAGCCGGTTAGACTACTGTAATGCACTTTTCACAGGTCTCCCTAAGAAAACCACAGAAAGGCTTCAGCTAATCCAAAACTCTGCAGCCCGACTGCTAACTAGAACCAAAAGGAGAGAGCACATTAGTCCAGTCTTAGCTGCTTTACACTGGCTTCCTGTAACATTTAGAATTGACTGGTCCTTCTCCTTACATACAAAGCTCTAAATGGACAGGGACCTAGCTACATCGCCAACACTCTAATAAATTACAGGCCAGCAAGAACACTGCGATCATCAGCTGCTGGACTACTAGAGGCTCCCAGAAACAGTCAAAAGACAATCGGTGATGCAGCCTTTATCAACTATGCCCCAAAACTATGGAACAAACTACCGCAAGACATCAGAAAGCCAACTCGCTAGACATCTTCAAAAGACAGCTTTAAAATCTCTTTGCTCAGGCATTTAAATTAAACATCAGGGATATCCTGACACAAATTGTACTTTACCTGCACTATTCTTACCCTACCTACTTTTATACACTTCCTATCAAATTCATGTGTTGGTTCTATGCACATTTTATCTCACTACCTCCTATGCACTGTAATTTTAAGAGCACTGCTCTGTTGTAATTCAAAATAGAACTTTGTAAAGAAACTCAAAGTGTTAAGAGCGATGCACTGCTCTGTTGTATGTTAGAGTGATGCTCTGTTGTATGTTATAACTTTGTAAAGAAACTCAAAGTATTAAGAGTGATACACTGCTCTGTTGTTATATATTTTTTATTGAACAATTGTATCACACTTTTTACTGTCCGTTCTATTTTATAATTTTTTGCCTATTTTCAAACTGATTCAACCCGCACTTTTTTACTCTATCTAATCTATTCCATTTTATTATTTGTATTACTGAAAAACTGTGATTTACCTTACCTTGCTACCTCTCTATCTTTTTTTATTTAATTTGTATGCTAGCTTATGCCTGTATTTTTTACTGTTGTGAAGCACTTTGAGCTGCAATTTCTGTATGAAAAATTCTATACAAATAAAGTTATTATTATTATTTGTCAGGGGAGGAAAGGTGAATCCAGTTAAAGCATTCGTGTTCTCTGCAAGTACAAATCAAACAGAACAGTATGCAGTATGGCTGGGCAATTAATCACATTTTATTTTCAATTATGTTTCAATTATTAACAAAATCATCGACTTTTAGCCAGGTCATGTTTTGAAGCCAGGTCAAGCTGTAGTTTTTCAGTTTAATTATATTCAATGTCTAAGGAATTCCAATGTCCAAAAAGATATTGTTCAGTTTAGACAAAGTTCAGTAAATGCATGGTGTTTCCAAAGTCAATGAGTAATCGTGTTAAATATCCGTTATCTCAACATTGACCAAAATAATTATGATAATCAAGCAGCATCATGCAGCATGTGTCTCAGTAAAAGTCTCAACCTTTAACACTTTCAGTGCCAGCAGGTGGCGCACGATTTAGTGCTTGAATGCCCACCATCCACTTCAATGTTAGCGTTAATAACGCCTAATCTATGTTTTAAATTATGGCTGTAACTGAGGGGTACAATTCCCTGACTGTATTGATAAGTATGGTATCATTAAACCACTACCGATTATGTACTTTAACTACTGGCCACACAGTACATGATATAGATATGATGAACACTTTCCCACCATGAAACGAAGTCCACACAAATGTATAAATCGAATATTGTATATAGCAAAGGGTATATACAACGTTCACTTAATGACATTTATGATTTGAATGCACTTGTAAGGCAAATGAGTATTCGTAGGCAAATCAACATTGAATGTCCAATCTGTGGTTACGCAGGGAGCAAGTATGCAACCTGGTTCTTTAGGGAACTATAGCGAATGGTACTTAAATGATTATAGCTGGATACACTAAAGGGGGGTCCCGCTGGTTGTAAGTCAGCAGGGGGGGGGGGGTTAGGAGAGCCGCTGGCGATATCCCATCTGGCCAACGATTTCTTGGGAGAATTCAGAGTGCTGAACACGGTGCCCTCAGAACCTTGGTCCACAGATGAATACCGTTGGGCCCTCTTGTAGACGGTAGCTGCCGGTCCACAACGAAGAGACGTGAGGCGACCTCACTCGGGTAGAGCGCCGTCTCACCTGGACTCCTCTCGGGGGGTAGTTCCAACACTCACTAGTGTTGGCTGTTATCCATGGCATAATCAAAGCACCCAAAGCAAGTAGATAATCCAAGCCGTGTAGGGCTCGCCGTCGTCCGGGTAAAGTAATCCAATGTGCAGGTCCACTCGTCCTGGCCCAGAACTCCTCGGATGAAAGCACCACACGTGGTCTGCCCAGCCTGGTTAAGACTCTAGATAACGCGAGGAACGATGGGGGTACTGCTCACTTTACAACTCTAACCGAACGATGCACCATACACAATAGACTATTATTAACTTAATAGAAATACGTCCCACTCGACGGTATAGTGCCAAACTATGACAATTCAACTATTAATCCACACGATGTCTCAATGCCATTCTGAGGCCAAGTTGACCATACTGCACCACACGTGTATCGTGGGTGAGGCTTAACGTCTTGCCACTAGGTTGGAGGGTAAAGAACTAATGGACTGAAGGACTAAAATAAGGTTCTACTTTACTTGCGCCATATATATATGCGCTGTGAACAAATAGTACCATTCGTATTTCGCCAGACGTATTCCTACGCGGAACCGGGGCTAGTAACGACATGTTCGTCGGCACGATTGAACTTGAACCAAGGGGCTTGGCTGCTGGCGCCAGGTTCTTGTCCAATGAGAGAATGAAACTATTATGGGCTGTTAGTAGACTAAAGGGATATTCAGTGTATATGTACAAGGAATATACAAGGGATATCAAACGATATACAAATACTATTAAATATATATCCATAAATAAATATATATATTCGGTTTAATCTGATCCTTCACAACAGCCGCCCCCTAATTAGTCCCACCTAATTAGCTAAGCAGAGACAGATTAACCGCACTGTCTACCACTCAAGGTCCGCTGTAAGGGTCAGTCAACTCACAAAGTCATGGGGTCATGGTCGTCATCGATAGTGTCTGGGAGTCTGGGCAGTTCTATTAGCCTCGCCACGGGTCGTGTGTAAGTTCGCCCTTGGACGAGCACTTCAGCTGCTCGGACCTTGCCATCGGCACCGGTGATCACTTTGCTTACGCGGCCAGCCGGCCACATAGCTCTGGGTAGTGACTGGTCGATAATCATGACGACTGTTCCTTCTGTCAAATTGTCTCTCTCTTTTACCCACTTCTGGCGGGTCTGTAGAGACGGTAGGTAGTGGAGTAGAAAGCTGTTCCAAAACTTGTCAGCTAGTACTTGACTGTACCTCCACATTCTTCGGCCGTTCGCTTCTTCAGGCCTGTACATTGTCTGGGGTAGCGCGGGGTCCAGCCGCCCCATCAAGAGTGTGTTGGGGGTGACTGGGTCGACATCTGCTATATCACTGGAGACGTAGCCGAGGGGCTTGGAGTTCAATACTCCCTCGATCTCCGTGAGGACTGTCATTAGGACTTCTTCCGCCACGGTCTGGGCCCCAAGCACGGCGTACAGGGCTGTCTTTATTGAACGTACTTCTCGTTCCCAGGTTCCACCGAAGTGGGGTGCGTTCGGGGGATTAAACTGGAAGTCAATCTGGGATGGAGCGAGGTGGGTCTTAAGTTCTGGGCCCATAGCTTGGAAGCTCTCTCTCAGCTCTCTTTCTCCGCCTTTGAAGTTTGTCCCGTGATCAGACAACAATGTAGACGGTTTTCCTTTCCGTGATGTGAATCTTCGGAAGGCCATAAGGAATGAGTCTGTGCTCATGGTCGGAAGGAGTTCGATATGTATCGCTCTGGTGGTCATGCATTTGAATACAATACCCCACCGCTTCTCGGTTCCTCTTCCTTTCTTTATATACAACGGGCCAAAACAGTCCATGCCTGTGGAGTGGAATGGCTTGTCGCCGAGTCGGAGGCGACAGGGAGGTAGGTCAGCCATCCGGGGTATGCTGGGCTGCGCGCGCCACTTTCGGCAGTCTAGACAGGTTCGCTGGAAGCGTCGCACTGCTTCTCTTCCTTGAAGTATCCAATAGCGACGTCTGATCTCCGCGAAGACTCTCTCTGCTCCTGCGTGGTGTACATCCTCGTCGTATTTCTTTATGATCAGCTCTGTGACCTTGTGTCGGCTGTTCAAGACTATCGGGTACTTAACGTCATCCGGTAGATCGGGGGCTCTCCGCAGACGACCACCCACTCTGATGAGATTATGGGCGTCGCTCTCGGGTGCCAGGTGGAGCAATCTGCTGTCTGATGGGACGGGCTTTCCTCCCTGTAGACAGTCTAGCTCATCGGGGAACGAGTCTCTCTGGGCTCGTTGTAGTAGAAGAAGTTCTGCTTCTTCGTAGTCAGCTGCTGAAATGTCGGCAGTGGACTGAATCTCTGGGTGGTGCCACAGGAATGTCTTTAGCTGCGCACTCTGTAGGGTAATGCAATCATCTATGTTGGGGTCTGTGGAGGCGACTGTGCTCAGTCCACAGAACATAGGTTTCTTGTTCTCAGCCTCCTCTTTACTCGCTTCCCGTGGGGTGGGCGTAGGCCATTCTTCTTCCGGGAGCTTGAGGAACTCGGGTCCGTCACTGTAGATGTTGCGACGGGTGAGGTCATCTAGGGACATTCCCCGGGTGATGACGTCAGCTGGGTTGTGTTTGGTGTCCACATACCGCCAGCTCGCTGCTTCTGTTAACTCTTGAATCTCTGTGACTCTGACTCCCACGAAGACCTTGTATCTGCATGAATCAGACTTGATCCATGTGAGTACTGTCGTGGAATCTGACCACAAGATTGTTCTGTGCACCGGAATGGTGAGTTCACGTTGGATTAACGTGGCTAGATGCGCTCCTGCTAGGGCTGCGCAGAGCTCTAGACGCGGGATAGATTGTTGCTTTCGTGGGGCTATTCTTGAGCGAGCCAGGATGAAAGCAGTGTGTATCTCTCCTCCCTTCTCTTGGGCACGCAAGTAGGCTACTGATCCATAGGCTACTTCGGAGGCGTCGCTGAAGACGTGTAGATCCATCTTGAATGTCTCTGGCCTCACTGTGGGTGGGAAGTAGCTGCGGCGTGTATTGACGCCTGGGAGTGAGCGGAGTTCCGTCTCCCACTCTCTCCATGTGGAGGCAAGGGGTGCGGGTATTGGGTCGTCCCAGCCCTGGCCCTTGTCCCATAGTGCTCGTACAATCATCTTTGCCCTGGTGGTGTAAGGTAGAATACATCCCAACGGGTCATATTGTCTGGCGAGTGTTCTGTACACACTCCGTCTGGTGATCGGTATCGCCGTCGACCTTCCCTGCTCCGTGGTCAGGGGTTTGTGTCTATAGTGGAGCGAGTCTGTTTTGAAGCGCCAGACTAGTCCTAGTGTCATTTCTTGGGCTTCTCCTGGGATGGTCGCCATCCAGGTCTCGCTGCTGGCAGCCTTGTCCGCGGGGGGGAGGCTGCGCAATACGTGCGGGTCGCTGCTGGCCCACTGCCTGAGATCAAAGCCGCCTTTGATCAGGGAGGCGCGTAGCAGCGCACGGCGTCGCCAGTCAATCTTCGTTACGTGTCCCGCTGTGATTAGCTTCTCAATCTCAGCGCGGTACACACTCTCTTGAGCGGGGTCTTTGGCTAGGCGCCGCTCTGTGTTCAATAGATACCGCTCCGTAGCTTCTTTCGTGGCGTGAAAGGTGGGCATTCCCTCTCGCCTCAGGAGTGGAGTTGCGTATCTCATCACTCCGCCGACTGTGACTCTCTTTGTCCCTTGCTCGAGGAGGTTTATGGCGTAAATGTCTTCTTTAGAACGAATGTCTTTCTTTTCGTTCTTAAAGGGCATTGTCTCTAGTGTCCATAGCCTCTCGACATGCTGCAGGAGAGTGGTGTCTTCTTCTGTCACTCTGGAGTGGAGGCAGCTAGTGGCTGCTGTTCGGTTGAGAGATTTAGCGAGGGGGCCTTGTAGTGTCCATCCTAGGCGGGTCTCGACTGCTGCAGGACAGCCTCGGGGTCCTGTATGGACCCGGTCTATCGGGACTATGAGGTCTGCATGGTCGGAGCCTATCAGCAGGGTCGGGGTGGCGCCGTCTATGAGCGGGATAGGTAGTTGACGCAGGTGCACATATTTATCCATCAGCTTGGCGATGGGGTAGGTGTACTGTGATAGTCCTATTTCTTGGCTGGTGAAAGCATTTGTAATCCTATACCGTCGCTCTGGCTGCCCGCTTGCTGCGATAGTGAAGGAGACATTCTCTCCCTTTATCGTCTTTAAATCTCTTCTTATTGTCCGAATCGTCATTTGGTTCTCGCTCCCCCGCAGTCCCAGCTGGGCCGCAGCGGACGCGAGCAGAAGGGTCTTCTCTGACCCGTCATCAAGGACGGCGTAAGTGTCCATGACTTTATCTTGGTAGCTCAATGTTACACGGACTACCTTTAAGAGCACTTGGGCGCCGCTGCTGCTGGCGGGGTCAATGTACATGACACTTGCCTTGGTGCTGCTCGATGGTGCAGGTGCAGGCTTTCTTCTGTTACTGTCGTGTAGGACATCTAGGTGTGCTCCGTCACACCGACTGCACCTCTTCTTTAGGCGGCACTCGGCTGCCATGTGACTGCGCGCACATCGGTAACAGCGCCTGTTGGACTTTATCCATTGACTCACTTCTTCTGCATTCATCTTTGTGAACAGGTCACATTGTGACAGCCAGTGTTCCTTCTCGCAGTACGGGCACACCATCTTCCACTTCTCTTTTCTCGAGGGGGTACTGTGGTTCTTACTGCTCGGTACTGATTCTGATTGGTGCATGACAGTCACCGATCTTCTTCCATCGTTTATTCTCCTGGGTCCCTCTCTGGAGCTTGGTGTGCTCCGCACGAACGTATCCAGTCGTAAGCTGCTGACTTCTCTCGCCAGGAAGTCGGCTAGATCGAGGAGGGATGGTTCGGGACCGTTAGGATCACGGTGGTCTCTCTGCCGCCTGAAGCGCTCTTGTCTGGCGGGTGGCAGCTTCTCTAAAATCCTCTCGACGTTAGAGTTGGCGTATAGCTCGTGCATACCCTTTTCCCGTTGCGCTCCCAGCATCCCTACCAGGGACTGCACTTTTATAGACAGGTCGTCTAATGAGCGATTGTCTGTTGCTGGGGGTAGGCGGTCAATATGCCTTATCTCTTGGATTACGTAATCCCATATACGTCCATATCTCTGGTCCAGCGCTGCTAGAGCCGCGGTGTATGGGGTCGTAGAGGTGGCATAGGCTAGCGCTATATTGTGCGCTCGCGGTACTTTCAGGTGCTTCAGTAATATTGCATACTTGTGGCGTTCATCAGCGACATCCACCATCATTGTCTCTAAGCACATCCGGAGCTCCGTGTACTGTGCTCGATTCTCATAGGTGAAGTCTGGAAACGTCGGTGTGGCAATGTATGACGCCGTGGATGGCTGATACATCGGCGAGCGTTGGGGGAGAGACCTCCTAGGCGAGTCTCCTCTTGCGCCTCTCTGTGGGCTGGTACCGGCAGGGTACCATGGCCCGCTGGTCCAGGTGCTATTCCTCGGGGCTGGTCGTGCGTCGTGCTCACCCGTGAATAGGGTCGGGGGTCTGTAGCGCAGCGCCGCGGGGGTATAGCCTGGGCTGTACTGGACCTCCTGGTCCGGTGGAGTACTGTGCTGTCGTCGGGCTTGGTTCTCCTCCTCTCCCTCTTCTTCTTCTATCAGGTCCTCTAGATCCTGTAGTCGTTTATTTAGCTTCTCCGCAGTGTATGCCGCTCCTTCCTTGTAGCTGGGTCTCGCTTGGACCGGTCGGGGGAGGGGGTCTGCGGGGGGTATAGGCTTGGTCTGTTGGTCAAGTTCAGGGTCGCTTGCTCGGTTAGGAGACGCTGCCCTTGACTGTTGTCTCGACGAGTTCCTTGAACCCCTGGCGGAGGGAGAGGGTGTTGCCTTGAGGATCAGCTGCTCCATTAGTTGCGCTTGTAGCTTGTCGCGCTCGGCTTGTAGTCTGTCGCGCTCGCCCTGTAGTCTGTCGCGCTCGGTTTCGCGCTGGATGAGAGCGAGGTCGCGCTCTGCCTCTCTTTGGGCACCGTCAGCGGCACGCTGGGTGTCGGCCCGGTCTCTTGCCATATTCTCTTCCGTCTGAAGGCGTCTCATCTCCAGGCGTATGCGCTCTTCTTCGCTCCGTTGCTGTGTCTGGAGTCGATCGCGTTCACCCTGAAGTCGATCACGTTCACCCTGAAGTCGATAGCGTTCGGTAGAGGCTGTCAGGCTGGTGAGGAACGCCTGTGATAGCATCCTCTCCGCTTCGCTGGGGGAAGACGGTTGTAGAGGTGAGCCGCTCCTGGCTGTACTCGTTGGGGAGTCCTGGAGCTCTATTTCCTCGGCGCTCTCCTCCTCTTCTTCCGTGCAGAGTTCTCTCTCTGTAGGGTTGTCTTCCTCCCGGGGCTGGTCGGGGACTACTTCTTCGGTATTGGCGGGGGGTAAAGGCATGTCAGCTCCCTCCTGGTCCCCACCGTGAGCTTGGTCAGTTCCATTAGAACCCACTAGGGCCTCTGTGGTCGGGGTAACCTGGTCGTTAAGGTCAGACATAATTTTACTTTCTACTTTTACCGCGTTTACCGTTTGTCGAAGGCTAGGTAGTTGACTGACAGCGTAATCCTCTAAGTACTGAGGTGTCTGTCGTCTGCGCCGCGGGCGTTCTACGTTAGGAGGACCGTTTCGTGGAGTGTTCATCATAGGCCATTTCAATATTAATAACACTATATTAATATTACACTAGTTACCATCCGGCTCGAAGGACCAATTGTAACTGAGGGGTACAATTCCCTGACTGTATTGATAAGTATGGTATCATTAAACCACTACCGATTATGTACTTTAACTACTGGCCACACAGTACATGATATAGATATGATGAACACTTTCCCACCATGAAACGAAGTCCACACAAATGTATAAATCGAATATTTTATATAGCAAAGGGTATATACAACGTTCACTTAATGACATTTATGATTTGAATGCACTTGTAAGGCAAATGAGTATTCGTAGGCAAATCAACATTGAATGTCCAATCTCTGGTTACGCAGGGAGCAAGTATGCAACCTGGTTCTTTAGGGAACTATAGCGAATGGTACTTAAATGATTATAGCTGGATACACTAAAGGGGGGTCCCGCTGGTTGTAAGTCAGCAGGGGGGGGGGTTAGGAGAGCCGCTGGCGATATCCCATCTGGCCAACGATTTCTTGGGAGAATTCAGAGTGCTGAACACGGTGCCCTCAGAACCTTGGTCCACAGATGAATACCGTTGGGCCCTCTTGTAGACGGTAGCTGCCGGTCCACAACGAAGAGACGTGAGGCGGCCTCACTCGGGTAGAGCGCCGTCTCACCTGGACTCCTCTCGGGGGGTAGTTCCAACACTCACTAGTGTTGGCTGTTATCCATGGCATAATCAAAGCACCCAAAGCAAGTAGATAATCCAAGCCGTGTAGGGCTCGCCGTCGTCCGGGTAAAGTAATCCAATGTGCAGGTCCACTCGTCCTGGCCCAGAACTCCTCGGATGAAAGCACCACACGTGGTCTGCCCAGCCTGGTTAAGACTCTAGATAACGCGAGGAACGATGGGGGTACTGCTCACTTTACAACTCTAACCGAACGATGCACCATACACAATAGACTATTATTAACTTAATAGAAATACGTCCCACTCGACGGTATAGTGCCAAACTATGACAATTCAACTATTAATCCACACGATGTCTCAATGCCATTCTGAGGCCAAGTTGACCATACTGCACCACACGTGTATCGTGGGTGAGGCTTAACGTCTTGCCACTAGGTTGGAGGGTAAAGAACTAATGGACTGAAGGACTAAAAGAAGGTTCTACTTTACTTGCGCCATATATATATGCGCTGTGAACAAATAGTACCATTCGTATTTCGCCAGACATATTCCTACGCGGAACCGGGGCTAGTAACGACATGTTCGTCGGCACGATTGAACTTGAACCAAGGGGCTTGGCTGCTGGCGCCAGGTTCTTGTCCAATGAGAGAATGAAACTATTATGGGCTGTTAGTAGACTAAAGGGATATTCAGTGTATATGTACAAGGAATATACAAGGGATATCAAACGATATACAAATACTATTAAATATATATCCATAAATAAATATATATATTCGGTTTAATCTGATCCTTCACAACAATGGCTATGTGTCTAATCTGCCCGTCGCTTATCAATGACTCGTTTTACAGTCAACATTGTCGAAGCGGATTGTTTTTTTATCGGTTCATTTTCGTTTTATAGCATTTTGAAAAGCCCTCGTTTTCAAGGAAAATAAAAAGATTCCATGATAAAAGACGTTTACTGGAATATTCTAGAATACACAAAAACGTTGTCATTTTTCGGCCTATTTATGAATCGTTTTCAAATAAATGCTAGATTATCGATAGTATTATGTGTACGTATGCACGCTGGGGCCGCAAGCTGAAAATCGATTATCTGATTTCCTCAACAGCGATCGCGCACACACACACACATAGGGGACACGTTGATATCTCAGCGAATACAACTCTGATTATCCCAAGACTGGTTAAATAGATTCTTTACCTCAGATCAGATGTTCTCCAAAAAGATCATTCCAATTCCTGATCGCCATTCCAAAAATCGATCACTACTGTCTACTATCGATTGGCTACTGTGAATATATATTCCAGGCTGATTCCCCTCCCGCGATCACTTCCATGTTCATCAGACGGCTTGCCAGCTCAGGGAGCCAGCTGGCCCCGCCTCTACATATCGACTGATCCCAGGTCAGTCTAAGCGACTGACGTGCAGTTACTCAGGGATAGACGATAGGGGGCGCTTTTTTCCATTTTGAGCTGCTGATGGGGCTGGTGTACCAACGGGAGACTCGGTTGATGAAATATGAAATCAGATCGCTAATAAAAAAATAAAACGATATTACACGTCGTGGGCATTCAGGCATTGGGCTGATAAAACGTCATATGACGTGATGGGCACTGAAAGTGTTAAGTGTGTCAAAACACCCTAGTCTAATTGGTTGGTGTTTCAAAACACTACCATACATCGTGGTTTGAAACACCGTTTTCTACTGAGTGCTGCAGTGCACTACTATTATGCCTCAAAGCAGATGCCAGCGATTGAAAAGTATGGACAGTGCTTGTCACTGACACATCTGGGCTCAAAACACTATCCTATACACTAAGGTGGTCTTGGGAAAGGACAAAGACTGAAATGTCACCGGAATACAGTAGACGTGGGAGGATGTCAGCTTGTGTGTCTGTGTGTGGGTGTTGTGTGAAAGAGAGAGAGAGAGAGAAGAGAGAGAGAGAGAGAGAGAGAGAGAGAGAGAGAGAGAGAGAGAGAGAGAGAATAGAGTTTGCATGTTTATGAAAGAAACAGAGATAACGCGTGCCCTTTAATGTCTTTGTGTGAGTGTGTGTGTGAGTGTGTGTGTGTGTGGTAGAGCTGTCCCCGAAGCCGGTTTTTGGGCTTCGAACTTCGCCAGGGTTTTTCGAACGGACGTTTGAACCTTCATAATCATGCAAAAAAAATTGCTCCGATTGTTCTGGTTCAGTACTGTCGAGTCTTGACTTTAGGCACATAGCGCACATTTACGCATAACATAGCGCATATGCGCATATTGCTGCAGTTAGTTGCTGGTCACGGGAGGCTTCAATACAAGCTAAAGGGCTATGCTCTGCATAGCTTAATTAACGTGCATAACATACGTTAACACATCCAGTGTCACACCTCTTACTCATCATTAATCCCTCATGCCACCTATTAACCCCATGTAAACGGTCACCTTGTTTGTAGAGCTATAACCATATTCTATATTATAGCTATGGATACAGTACTATAGTCATTTGACACTGGGTTTCTTCCGGTCAAGACGCAAAAAATAAAGAATTTTCCATCCATACGTTCCCGTGTTATACCGTGGTGAATATAAGTATGGTTTTAGGGCGGTCTATCGTAATCCATGAAATGCTGAGTAATAGCCCTACAACACACGTTGATTACATTGTGGACTCTAGCGTTCCTCGCCTGAACCCGCTATTGTTCCGGATTCAAGTCCACATTATCGGTATTATGTTCCATCATGAAAGCATGAAAGGGGGGGGGGGGGATCGTTTCGGATTATTCAAGCATCGGTAACGGCATTCGCATTGAACACTAGACACGGTACCAGCCCGATCACTATGAAGGCATTGCAGGATCAGGCTAGAATTTACGTCAAATCGCTCTTACCTTTGGCCGAAAGTAATCCAAAAGAATATTCCAATTTCTTGATTGCCATCTGGTAGATCCAATCCCCATTTGATTGACGTTATAAACGACCATAACATATGGCATCAAGCATAATTGACGGGCTTCGATGTAACCGGCTGAACTGTGTGCTTCGCCGAGAACAAGAAATGAAATCTGAGACCGGGGGTCATTCCACAGCTGAGGATACAATGTTAGATTTATGGCACTAAACCGTTGGGGCACAGAACGAGAATCTTCGTTCTTGGCAACCAAAGTGTTAAGTAACTTGTGTTCCGCTGGGAAGTTCAGCATCACTGCATACACTTGGTTCAATCCAAATGTCCATTCAGAAACGTTGTATTATGAAATAAGATGGGTGAGTGTGAGTGAGTCTCCCTCTCTCTCTTTGTCGCATGATTGATTCATTTCCCGATAATGTATGACGGTGACCCCTCCTCATCCCGACTGTTGTTCTCCTGTGTTCGCGCGTGACTTCAAATGATTGTAAACACAACATAGTACTGTTATATTGTGATATATATCACATTCTGATATATATATTTTGTGTAAAATAAAAAATTTAATTTAAAAAGGAGGTTCGAACCCATTAATAAGATTCGAACGCCAACGTAATGAACGAAGTCCGAACGTTTGAACGTTTGGGCTCAGCCCTAGTGTGTGGGCACACTCGCAGCCTGCTTGTATATTTCTGTCTGTGTAAGTCTGTGGATCAGAGCGCTGGTGAATTGAGAGGGTAATGCTAAGCTTTGTCGAAGCGGGTGCAGGGCCTAACTCAGCATTAGTCCCAGTGATCTCCATTTGTTCCACTACTCAGAGACACAGAGAGAGGAGAGAGAGAGAGAGAGAGAGAGAGAGAGAGAAGGAGAGAGAGAGAGAGAGAGAGAGAGAGAGAGAGAGAGAGAGAGAGAGAGGAGAGAGAGAGAGAGAGAGAGAGAGAGAGAGAGAGATATGAAGTACCTGTCCACTCTGGAGTTGGGGGGGGGGGGGGGAGGGTGAAGTCAGGAGGAGTTAGATAAAGAATAAAGTGTTGAGAGGCAAAAGTCAAAAGTAGGGAAAAAGGGGGGTGTCATTTTAACAGAGAGAGAGAAAAGGGAGGAAGGAGAAATAGAGGAAAGAGCGGCTCTGGAGCACATGTGTCAAACTCTCGCAGGACAAATATGTCTGGTATTCTCATCCGGCCCCAGACTGAATTTGCTTATCAATGAATTTTTGTCTCGCTGCCTCTCTGCAATTCAACTGGCCTGTGATATAAATCAAGCGCACCTCGGTCTCCCTGCACAGCAATACAAATTACTTTCGCTTTTATAAGCTTGTCAGTCATCCGTTTTCACTCGATAAGTGAAAGCTACGGTAGAAAGATATGCTGAGGTGTCGCTTGTGCATGACTGTGTGTTCCACTAGCCACACTACCAAATGATTAACCCTTTCACTGCGACAATACATAATGTTAACCCTTTCACTGCCACATGATAAATGGTTAACCCTTTCACTACCACACTACAGAAGGTTAACCCTTTCACTACCACACTACAGACGGTAGTGAAAGGGTTAACCTTCTGTAGTGTGGTAGTGAAAGGGTTAAACCCGGACATGCACTTGGGACAGTGCGCTGAGAATCGGGTGCGTGCATTGCCTTTTCGGACATGTAGCACACAGCATACTATTTCTTGGGGCAGACGTGATCGGACATATGGAAATACTGAGCTTGGTGTAGGCTCGGGGTGGTGCCTATAGGTAGAGAGAGGGCATGACACAGAAAGCCTATCTGACAAGTCCAGTACCAGTTTAACCTATACTTGCTAATCTTACAACATTTTGTGGATGAATAATTCATTGAAACCTATTAGGTATTATTAGCTTGCAAATTCATCATTATTTTAATTAATTTCACATACCTACTCTCTGTGGAAATAATAGTTTTGCGTGAGACCAATTAGAGTGAGGTGAGAGATGTGTGTATTCTACTTCATGCTCCAATAGTCCAGGACCAGTTTAGCCTGCAATTACTAATCTTACAAAGTCTAGTGGGTGAATAATACATTTAATCCTAATAATTTAAATATGTAAAAGATAAATCTATAATAAGTCAATTATCCATAAATGATGCCTCCTTACCCACCCTTTAAACAACCCTCATTGTATTCATTGAGATGAATAAACAGAAGTTAATTTACAACAACATATTGAGCTGCAATGCACAAATTTAATAGATAAACAAAATGAACAATTAAGCTAGTGACCTCAGGAAAATACACCCTTAGGTAGTCCCTGCTGAACTGATTAAGAACTCGGGTGACAGATGCATCGAGCTCCTTGTGAAACTGGTAAACAGCATCTACAACTCAGGAGATATTCCAAATTATTTCCTAAAATCAATGTTCATTCCGATCGCAAAGACCGGAAGAGCCACAGAATGCAACAATTACAGGACTATTGATTGATTGATTGATTGATTGAAAACTTTATGAACAGATTGCAGAATGGGTACAATACAGTACGGCTCAATACACACAATTGTTAAGGGGATGCAGACCAGAGAAAGACTTTCATCTTGTTTACATCAGGGTCCCCCATTTTCAATTCATAATGACATTAATGACATACACAACATACAGATATATCTTGACATTTCTGACATACATGACATACTGGTATACAGTACTGTTACATTTGTGACCTACAAGAAATGCAAATATACAGTACTGTCACGCACACCAAACCCTGGCAGCACATCACCCCCACCCTGCAAAAACTCCACTGGCTCCCCATCAACTACCGAATCCCCTACACAAGATCCTCCTCCTCACCTACAAATCCCTGCATGGGTTGGCCCCTTCCTACCTGACCAACCTACTCCACCCCTACACTCCAGCACGAAGCCTCCGCTCCTCCAACTCCGACCTCCTCACCATCCCCCGCACCAGGCGTTCCACACTGGGAGACCGAGCTTTCTCTGTAGCTGCCCCCAGGCTGTGGAACTCCCTCTCCCCCTCCATCCGAGGCTCTGACACCATCAACCTCTTCAAAACCCACCTAAAAACACACCTGTTCACACTTGCCTTCACGCAACACGGCCCTGCTCCCAAGTAGCCCACCCCCTGACTCTTTTCTTTTAAGCCACATATCCTGTTGTTTTTGTTGTTTGTTTGTTTTTTGTTTTTGTTTTTGTTCATTTTCTTGTTACCACTTCATCCAATTGGACAGCACCTTGCTTCCTTTTTTATCTTATTTGTTTTTTTCCTGTTGTTACTTCCAGTATACACATATATTCATAATTTGTTTCACATTTTTATTTGCCCTTTATTTTTTGAGAAAGGCGCTTCTCTCTTCAAATCCAATGTATTATTATTATATTATTATTACTGTTAACCAGAGATCCTAACAGAAAATCCTAACAGAAAATATATACATGAGGGGGAGGAAACTGTACATTAGGAGGGGGTGGGTGGGTGGGAGGGGGGGTTGTACATTTACGGGGGCCATACAGATATACAGATATATATCATGACATTTATGACAATACATGACATACAGGTATACAGTACTGTTACATTTGTGACATACAAGATATGCAAATATACAGTACTGTTAACCAGAGATCCTAACAGATAATATATACATACGAGGGGGAGGAAACTGTACATTAGGAGGTGGTGGGAGGGGGGATTTGGACATTTACAGGGTCCAGTTTCGAAATCCAGCCTCCCGTAGGTGCTCTTTGAGAGCGGTTTTGAAGGTGGGTAGGGATTAAATTTTTTTTTTACGGCTGTGGGTAGGGCGATAGACCAACAGAAGAAGCTGTATATTGCTTCATTGATTTCACAAAGGCCTTCGACAGAGTTGAACATACAACATTGATGAGAACAATGGAAGAATTCGAAATACCAGTTTCTGACCGAAGAATAATTGCCAACTTATACTGGAGGCAGAAGGCTAATGTTATAATAGGAAAGGAGAAATCAAGAGACTTCCCGGTGGAGAAGGGTGTAAGGCAAGGATGTATCTTGTACCCTGTACTCTTTAATATGTACAGTGAATCACTGATGAAAAAAGGTCTGAGAGGAGGGAAAGGAGTAAAACTTGGTGAAGAGAACATCACCAATATAAGATACGCTGATGACACTGCTATAGTCTGTAACTGTCAAGAAGATCTACAGGACATGATGAATAAGCTGAATGTCGAATGTAAAAACTAAGGAATGTCACTAAACACAAAGAAAACAAAAGTAATGATCATTGAAAAAACACCAGGAACTGTTTGTAAAATACAGGTGGATTGAAAAAAACTTGACCAAGTGAAGGAGTACATGTACCTTGGAAGCTGGATCAGTGAAGGTGGAAGAGCTAACACGGACATTTAGAGAAGAACCGAAATTGCAAAGAGCGCATTCTGGAACCATAAAGAATTATTGAGACGAAACATAAGTTGGAAAACAGAGACCAGGATTTTGGAAACGTATGTTATGTCAGTCTTTTCATACGGAGCAGAAGCATGGACGCTGAATGAAGAGGCAAAGATGATGATAGACTCTTTTGAAATGTGGACGCTGAGGAAGATGCTGAAGATAACATGGAAGGATAAGATCAAGAATGAGGAGGTACTGAGAAGAGCGGGTATGCAAGGAGGACAGCTGCTGGAGAGGTTGAAAAAGAGAAAGATGGAGTTGTGCGGGCACGTTCTGAGAGGATCCAGCGGGTGGATGGAAAGAGAGGAAGTGGAAGACCAAGAAGAGGCTGGGTAGACGACGTCTGTGATTCGAGCGGAGTGAGAGGCGGAGTCATGGAGTTGGAGAGAAGAAGTGGGGACAGAATGGGTTGGAGAGTGATAGGCAACATTCGGAACGAAGAAGCCACCTGATGATGATATTATTACGTGTCCGGCCTGCAAAATCATCTGTATTTTTCATTTAAGCCCCCTTGGTAATTGAGTTTGACACCCTTGATCTAGAGTCTTGTTGATGGGGTTTTGTTAACATTAACCCTCATTCTCTCCTATCTCTCCTCTGATCTTCATCCCTTGTATCACTTAAAATACCTCTCACCTCTCCCCCACTCTCTCTCTCTCTTGACTTTGATCTGAGCACCGACTTTAGAGATGAGATTTAGTCCTAACCTCCCGACATCTCTCTCTCTCTCTCTCTCTCTCTCTCTCTCTCTCTCTCTCTCTCTCTCTCTCTCTCTCTCATCTTTCTTATCTCTCCTCTCTCATCTCTCTCTCTCTCTCTCTCTCTCTCTCTCTCTCTCTCTCTCTCTCTCTCTCTCTCTCTCTCTCTCTCTCTCTCTCTCTCTCTCTCTCTCTCTCTCTCACACACACACACACACACACACACACACACACACACACACACACACACACACACACACACACACACACACACACACACACACACACACACACACACACACACACACACACACACACACACACACACACCATGCTGCGCTGCACACTGAAATCCCTGTGTTCACACAGCTGCATGCTGGGATAACTGGGGGTTCTGAGTGGTGATGTGCTTGATGACGACAGCCAGAGAGGACAGATGAAAGGAGCTGGGATCAGAATCGGAATCAAAATCGTCTTTATTTGCCAAGTATGTTTACACATACAGTATACAAGGAATTTGAATCCAGTTTAGTTGCTCTCAATGTACTTACTTACACACAAGAAAAGGATAATAACAACACAACTATCTTCAGAAATATGGGCAGTTTCAAAATGACCCAAGTTAATTTCCTGTTGCAATGTTTGCTAATGTGATAACTGACAGGAAATACATTTAGGAGTAACTATATACAGGTGAAACCATTTTTGTGAGCTGTAAACGGGATACCAATAGTGCAAAGAAGTGACAAGTGATAAAAACTTTATGTATATACTCATATATCTCATGTAGTTGGTGGTTAGGTGCAGTATGTACAGCATGTTCAGAAATACAATAGTGAGTGAAATGTATTGCAAATTTTTTATTTGAGATTCAAATAGGTATATATAATGTGTAGGTACAGTGAGTATTGTAGTGTTCCAGGGTTATGGCACAGTACCACAGTGAGTGTGACGGTGAGGGGGAATAAACTGCTCTTTTGTCTGGTGGTTTTGGTGTGCAGTGTTCTGTATAATAATGCAGGACCTGCTCAGAGGTCTTTAATTGGCATTGGCAATTATCCTCAACACACACACACACACCGGAACACACACGCATGCATTGTCTGTAGGATCGCTGATGCGATTTGTCTCTGCGATTAACCCATCCCGTCGTCCTTTCCCCCCAAGGGCAGCCGGGAGCAGACAGGCGTCAACGTGAGCCGCGCCAGGGGACCAATCCAAGTGCTCCTGTCCGTCTTCGTCAAGGATGCCACAGCGTTAGCGATCTGTTGTTGTGCATGTTTTTCCATTGGGTTTATCTTATCGGGGGGGAAACCCTTGCGAGCACGGGGAGAACATGCAAACTCCACACATAAAGGCCTGGGAGATACCCCACCTGGGTACCTGGCATCATGGAAACCTGGTCCCCAAGCGGGAATCGAACCCTGGACCTTCTTGCTGTGAGGCGTCAGTGTTAACTACTACACCACCGTGCCGCTGTAGCGCCTCCTAGAGGGGAGAAGTTGGAACCGATTATGTCCAGGGTGTGAGGGGTCTGACTCTGGAGGTTGGATGGTGGACAGGTCACCACCGATAATCTTTTCTGCAGACCTGACTGACCTGTCCGTCCGTTGACTGTAGTCTGTCCCTGTCCTGTTTGGTGGCCAAACCAGACAGTGATGGATGTGCAGCGAACAGACTCGATGACTGCAGTGTGAAACTGGTTCATACTACTGAGAAAAGGCATCAGACATTTACACAATTTGGAGGAGAGACTGACACCATTCAAAAGAAACATGGGACACATTTAAATGGTATTGTCATTAACATAATGCATAGGCAGGCACGTACAGTATGTACATGAAGGAGGGCTGCAGGGTTCTGATGCGTAACAGCTTGGGGGAGGAAGCTTGGTAGTGCAGGCACTGAGGTAAGTTAAGGTGAACCTTTATTAATCCCCTTGGGGAAATTCGTTCTTTGCGTTTGACATAGTGCGGCGCCTGGGGACCAACTGCAGTTGTAATGCCAGTACCTTGGTCAAGGGCAATGGCAGGAAACCTAGCATGCGTGTCTGTTTGGCGTGGGAGGAAACCGGAGCGCCTCCCAGAGGGCAGCAGGGGGAGAACAGTTGAGCGTCATCGTTTTTCCCCCACAATTACTTTATGAGGTCACATTATACCGATTAGTGCAAGTGTGTGTTTGGGGGCGGGGGTTGCAAGGTGATGCAACTGTAATCCCCATTACCACCTATGTAGCCCTGAGAACCCTTCCTCTCTATCCTAGGGCTGGGCGATATGGCAAAAAATTATATCGCGATAACGATATCGATAACAATTAAAAAAAAATGATAAAAAGAAAAATCGAATATATAAAAATACATTTATTTTTTTATTTTTATTTTTTATAACAACAGATGTATGTTTATTTTGCAGCAATTCTTTGTCGTTGCCGCCATCTTTAGTGTTACATCCCCTCACACTCCAGTTCTCAGGCTGCAGCTGGTTTGAAAGCTAAAGTAAACTGGCTTCTCTGCTGGCTGTGGCTCCAGGGGAGTTGTATGGAAGCAAATGAGTGCCAGAAGTATTTGAATTTAATCAGACACGAGTTGAACAGTTCTGGCTCTGCTAGTTTCTTTTCTATCTTTTGGCGCTTTTTTGGTGGACAAACCACCGCACATGTGCACCGTGACTCATGACTGGAGACTAGCTCTGCTAGCACACATAGCCTACTGTGTACAGACGGTTTCAAACTGTATTTTAAATTATAAAGCAAACAAAATAAAAGAGAAAAATAAATCTCAATTTGGTCAGTATTGTCATTTGGACAAGCAAAGCCATTACTTTAAGTTGCAGGCAAGAAAGACAAGTCTGTCCACTGTCTCTGGTTTTAAAACGGCCCTGTTGCAGGTCAGAAAAAAAAGGAAAAAAATAATCTATATTTCTTTTTTTTTATATATATTTTTTTTAGATATCGATTATTAAAATATATCGCGATAATTATCGTCATCGTTATATCGCCCAGCCCTACTCCATCCTCATCACTTAATGGGCCAAATCTCACCAGTTTTTCACCGACTCCTTACGCCTTTGTGTGCATGTAATCATCTGCCCTCATGCTAGTGTTCCATTACATCATCATCGCTTATCATTAATGACAACAGTGGCCAATGAGCTGTGTTTGCATTGCACCATATTGACCATATTCACACGGCGGTCATTTTGCACTTATGTCATGCTTAGATTGTGATTTCCTTCCACCCTGTTCCCACCTTAGGAATGGTGGGAAGTGAATATAATAATAATAATAATAATAATAATAATAATAATAATAATAATAATAATAATAATAATAATAATAATAATAATAATAATAATAATAATAATAATAATAATAATAATAATAATAATAATAATAGTAATAGTAATAATATGAATATTAATCATATGAATATGAATATGAATAATAATAATAATAATAATAATAATAATAATAATAATAATAATAATCAATTGGTGGCAAATGTATGACATGTGATGAGAATACTGTGAATAATATTATGCCCTTTTCACAGCAAGGGAAGTTACAATAACAGATATAGAAAATAACAACGCTGACCTTTAACTCATTGACCACCGGGGATTAGCCGGGCCCCGCTCTAGCACTGCCACGCTTTAAAGGATCACCTTGTTTGTAGAGATATAACTATATTCTATATTATAGCTATGGATACAATACTATGGCCCATTTGACATGAATGAATGAATGAATGAAAACTTTATTAACAGATTGCAGAATGGGTACAGTGCAGTACAGCTCAATACATACAATTGTTAAGGGGATGCAGACCAGAGAAAGACTTTCGTCTTGTTTACACCAGGGTCCCCCATCACCTATCTATCGTTCAATATGTGAAAAAGAATACATTTTTCCATCCATACGTTCCCGTGTTATACCGTGGTGAATATAAGTATGGTTTTAGAGCGGTCTAGGGTAATTCCCGAAATGCTGAGTTATAGCCAGTGGTGCAGTCCTAATATGGGAACTGGTAACACGCCACGCCACGTGCACGCGCACGCACGGGTACGTGCATGCGCACATAACTGATTTATACACACACACACGCACGCACACACACACGCACACACACACAAGCGCATATACGCAAGTGCAATCTTTCTATCATACAAGCTCTTCTTGCTCTCTATTTGTGTGAATGTGCGCGTGGAAAGCTGGCGCGCAGCACAGGCGCTTGATTCAATATCATAAGCAGGTAGACCCCCATCACGAATTCCGAGCCACATTAGTATTCACCTCCACTGCCTGTGTCACACAGAATGAAGGGGGAGATGCATTCAGATAGCCAACACCCAGACACTTAGTCTACCTGCGCTTTTTGTTATGTAAAACGGTGGCCGGGTACTAGTCACAACGAATGGATACAGCGCATTTTTGTGTGCGCATACACGCGAGTACACATCCGTGCGCGATCGCGCGTACTTCTGCCTCAGTGATCTGGTAACACGGCGTGTAACCGGGTGTGACCGCGACTGCACCACTGGTTATAGCCGTACTAGACAATTCCACTATAGACGTTGCCATTTCTTGCCTGGACCCGCTATTATTCCGAAATAAAATCGATATCATAGGTATTATGTTCCATCATGAATGCATGAAAGGGGGGGGGGGGGGGTCGTTTCTGATTATTTGATTGTCAGTAACGGCATCCGTATTGAACACTAAAAACGCTTATGCCCTTACCTGTGATGGGGAGTATTCCAAAAATAATATTCCAATTGTTTGATCGCCATCTGGTACATCCAATGTCGATTTGGTCCACGGTATAATCCACCACAACATATGGATCGGGGATATTTGACGAGCTTCAATGGAACCGGGACAACCGTTCGCCTCGGCCGACAAGGAAAAATTAAACCCAAGACATTTGGTTGTCCCACAGGCGAAGATACAAGTTTACAAAGGGTGCTCGATACCGCTGTCTAGCGTGATGCGGCCGGTATTGCACTTTGATATTCTCAGGATGATTCCCCATCTTAACCCAGAGTCCGTGTGCCTATAATGAATAGAAATATCGAATAAAAGAAATAACAATCAAATAACGGATATATACGTGGTTGGCGTTCAACGGTCGTCAGCCAAACAGGTATATAATCGTTGAGTTAACCCTTGAGGCACCTTAGTCGAAGTACTGGTCAAATGCAGGAATGGAACTCTCTTCCCAGACATGTTAAGCAGGAGAATAGTAAATGCCGTTTCAAAATCGTGGTAAAACAACATTTTCAACCAAAGAAATTGACATTCCCTAATAGATAGTGTGTACGTAAATGAAAATGTATGTGTCTGATAAAGAGATAGGTATATATGGATGAAAAGGCATGTGTCTGATAGGGATATATTATTAAAATATTGTATAATTGGCTGATATGAACAGGTATTATTGTATTGTATTATGAATTCATAAGGCGTATATATTTTTATCTTGTATTATGAATTTGATTAGGGTTTTTATTGTTGTTTTAATTGTCTGTATGACATGTAAATGTTGTGAGTGTATAAGGGTTTTTATTGTTGTTTTAATGGTCTGTATGTCATGTAAATGTTATGAGTGTATAAGGGTTTTTATTGTTGTTTTAATTGTCTGTATGATATGTAAATGTTGTGAGTGTATACGTCTGTAACTGTATTTTATGTGTTATGGACCCCAGGAAGAATAGCCCCAGCACTGCTGTGGCTAATGGGGATCCAAATAAACTTAAACTTAAACTTAAATGGGTTAAGGTTAGGGTTTTATTCACGTGTGTTTGTGGATAGCATTGGCTAGATTTTATGTATATGCTAAAAAAGTAGCTCAGTATCACATCTTGATCGTACATTACAATAATCCATGTTTTTTTCTTTTAAACAATCACTATTAAGCGTGTGAACAACAAGTGTCACACCTTTCACCCTAGTCGCAGAACTGGACAGGTTAGGGTTAGGGGGTTAGGGTTAGGGTTAGAGTTAGGGTTAGGGTTAGAGTTAGGATTAGGATTAGGGTTAGGGTAACCCTAGGGGAGTGGTTCCCAAACTGTGGTGCGCGAGCGCCCTCTAGGTGGTGCGTGACATGAAAAGGCTAATGGTGGTAAATAATTTTATTATAATTTTTTTTTTTACAATAAAATTTCATAAAAATCTTTAGTGTAACTGAGGGGTACAATTCCCTGACTGTATTGATAAGTATGGTATCATTAAACCACTACCGCTTTATGTACTTTAATTACTGGCCATACAGTACATGATATCTAAATATAATGAACACTTCCCACAATGAACCGGTTCTACACAAAGTTGTCTTTAAGTATTTATTGCAGCAAAAGGTACATAATACTTCTCTATTATACTTTGAATGCACTTGTAAGGCAAAGGAAGGTGCGTAGGCAAATCAACAATGAATGTCCATTCTCTGGTTACGCAGGAGGTAATTATACAACCTGAATCTTAGGGAATTATATCTATGGTACACTAGTAATATATAGCGGGAGATACTGGAAGGGTCCCCCTGGTTGTAAGCCAGCAGGGGTAGAAGATCTGTCGGTAGTAGAGAGTCTGGTCAACGATGACTAAGGAGACTCCAAGTACAGGAGACGGTGCAATAGCCTCTTGATCCACAGACGAATACAGCTGTTCTCCGTAGACTGTAGCTCCACAGTGAAGAAAGCTAGCCGGCCTCAGGCTCTCTGAGGCGCCGACTCGACTGGTCTCCTCACAGGGTAAATCCAACACGCGTAGGCGTCGGCGATTCTCCGCTCCATAAATCACAGGACCAAAGCAAATATAATCCAGCCGCAAAGGGCTATGTAGTCGTCGGGTAGATTAATCCAGTGTACATGTCCACACGGTTCTCGTCTAGGTCTCCTCGGGTGAAAGCGCCATGAAAGCAGCCCAGCCTGGATAAGAACTCTAGCTAATACGAGGAAGCGTTGGTGATGCTGGTCACTGTAGAACTTTAGCCGCACGATACACTATACACAAATAGACTATTACTGACTTAATAGAAATATGTCGCACTCGACGGTATAGCGCCAAACTCTGACAATTCAGTTATTAATTCGCACGCGGTCTCAATGCTCTATTCTGGGGCCAAACAGGCCATACTTCACCGCACGGAGTATCGTGGGTGAGGCTTCAACTTATTGGGTAACTCTTGACTTCTGACTAAGTAAGACTAAGTGCTTCTGTATTCACCTGCGCCGTATTTATACGCACGGTGAACAAACTAGTGCCAACCTCATTTCTGTCTCAGTATTCCTGGGCAAGGCCGGGCATGTCCAGACATGTCTTGACGGTGACTTTGAACCTGACTCTGGAGGCGCGGCTCTGGCGCCTGTGGACCGCTGTCCAATAGGAGAATGAAATATTATGGTCTGGGCTAAAGGGATATTCCGTGTATATGTACAAGGAATATACAAGGGATATCAAACGATATACAAATACTATGCAATATATATCAATAAATAAATATATATATTCGGTTTAATCTGATCCTTTGTAACATTTAGTATTATGGATATTAAACATGCTGGCAGAGTACATGCATCCATGTTGTCGTGAACATTTTAATTAAATAAAGAAATTCCCTATCCATAGTCGCCGTGGGAAGAGATAAAATAAAAAATAAAATCTGTGCACGGAGACCAGCAACAATTTTTTCTAACAGAAACCCATTGGGGGGTGCGTCAGCTAGGTCGGGAGGTGACAGGGGGTGCACGGCCAAAAAAGTTTGGGAACCGCTGCCCTAGGGTAACCCTAACCCTAACCCCAACCCCAACCCTAACCCTAACCCTAATTTAAGAAATGGTTAAAATCCTGAAAATGAATAAATATTCAATATGTATGGTGAGGACTGGTGTTAATAATGAAAGAAAATTGGAACAATACATGAAAAAGATATGTTTTACTGAGATCGCAGTTTCGGTCACTAGGGAGACAGGTAGTGGGGTTTTTAAAGGTTGACTCGAGGGTTAACAGTCACAGCTTGGGTGTGCTGGAAAATCTGGTACATGACCTGGGTGGGCATTCCATTTTCCAAACGGTGATAATCCTATACCTTTGAACACAGAATACTGGACAAGGACATACTTTAAGGACATGGACTTGACAGGGTTTGCCTAAAAAAATTTGAAACCGGGAAAAATAATCAACACTATAAGTTTTAAATTCTCTTAAGTTAAGTTAAGTTAAGTAATATCCTGTGCTGGGACACGCGCTAACAAGTAAGCTAGTGTGGAGTGAGGTCTGGTTATGTGACACTCGAGTAACAAAACCTGACAGCTGGCAGCTTTTATATGGAAATGCGCTGCATTTATATAACGCTTAAGTTTTATCCACTTGTACCTCACAAACAGTTTTTGAACAAGCCAATAGAATGGTCTCGGACCCCTCCCATGTTTTACATGCCGAGTATGAGCTACTGCCCTCTGGGAGGACGTTTAGAGTTCCACGCTCTAGACTAAACAGGTTTACAAATTCCTTTATTCCGTTTTCAGTAAAACTTTTAAATAGCGGCAGATAAATGGCCGCCAATTATTGAAAAATCGACATTTGGTCGTAATATTATCGATATTCGATAATCGATATTTGGTCATACTATATGACATATGTGACCAAGTCCAGCGTTTGTGCCGACATGTCTCCATTTTCATTTTCCAGATTTTTCCAGATTGTGAAAGTACAGAATGTAAGCTTTCAAATGATGTGTCATACTTTGAAATCTGAGAATGTTTTGAATATCATATATTCATTTAAATCTTGTAAAGCAGTCTGTTGTCTAGAACACTCAAAGGGAGAAAATGCCTCTCAAAGATTTTCACACTTCAGCTAGTTTGGGGGGGGGGGGGCGTGGACAACTACCCTCACCTGAATGCATCCATTGTTAACGTTAATGACTCTCTCTGTGTGAATGCCTTTACCTGGCTCAGTGAATCTGAATCCCAACGCGCAGCTCTATTCAGATGCAAAAATAAACCCAGACCCCACATCTCCTCTGTGGAGAGGACAAACTGTTTCAAAACAGAATTCTTACAATTAGAGTTCAAGTTCAAGTTCAAGTTTCTTTATTAGTTGACATGCAAAGATACAGAATACCTTCACATGGAATGCTTTTTTCTGTTATGCTCCTATGAGGATCATAGGACGCTTGGATCATACACATACAGCTCATTACAGTAATATTCCACAATTATTACATTTTAGATAGTAATAATTAGGGGTGCACCGATGTATCAGTCGGGTATCGGTATCGGCCGATAAGTGCCTTGTTGACTGCAATCGGCCTATCGGCCGATAAGCTCAAATGTGCCGATGGCAGTAGCCGATAAATATCCATCAATTTGTGTCGCGTCAAAAGGCAAAACGCGTCGCAACCTGCACAACGCCGCCCCCGGCCCCCGTTCTTTCAACCTAAAAGTGCACTTTCTTCAACCTCGAAGTAAACAAATCACAGAACGGTAGCCAGTTAGTAGGTATCAACGTGAGCTCCCGGGATGGTAGCTAGTTAGCTAGCACCATCCAGGCATCAACGTGAGCTCCCGGAACGGTAGCTAGTTAGCTAGCACCATCCAGGCATCAACGTGAGCTCCCGGTACGGTAGCTAGTTAGTTAGCACCATCCAGGCATCAACGTGAGCTCCCGGAACGGTAGCTAGTTAGCTAGCACCATCCAGGCATCAACGTGAGCTCCCGGAACGGTAGCTAGTTAGCTAGCACCATCGAGGCATCAACGTGAGCTCCCGGTACGGTAGCTAGTTAGTTAGCACCATCCAGGCATCAACGTGAGCTCCCGGTACGGTAGCTAGTTAGTTAGCACCATCCAGGCATCAACGTGAGCTCCCGGTACGGTAGCTAGTTAGTTAGCACCATCCAGGCATCAACGTGAGCTCCCGGTACGGTAGCTAGTTAGTTAGCACCATCCAGGCATCAACGTGAGCCCCCGGTACGGTAGCTAGTTAGTTAGCACCATCCAGGCATCAGCGTGAGCTCCCGGAACGGTAGCTAGTTAGTTAGCACCATCCAGGCATCAACGTGAGCCCCCGGTACGGTAGCTAGTTAGTTAGCACCATCCAGGCATCAACGTGAGCTCCCGGTACGGTAGCTAGTTAGTTAGCACCATCCAGGCATCAACGTGAGCCCCCGGTACGGTAGCTAGTTAGTTAGCACCATCCAGGCATCAACGTGAGCTCCCGGAACGGTAGCTAGTTAGTTAGCACCATCCAGGCATCAACGTGAGCCCCCGGTACGGTAGCTAGTTAGTTAGCACCATCCAGGCATCAACGTGAGCTCCCGGTACGGTAGCTAGTTAGTTAGCACCATCCAGGCATCAACGTGAGCTCCCGGTACGGTAGCTAGTTAGTTAGCACCATCCAGGCATCAACGTGAGCCCCCGGTACGGTAGCTAGTTAGTTAGCACCATCCAGGCATCAACGTGAGCTCCCGGAACGGTAGCTAGTTAGTTAGCACCATCCAGGCATCAACGTGAGCCCCCGGTACGGTAGCTAGTTAGTTAGCACCATCCAGGCATCAACGTGAGCTCCCGGTACGGTAGCTAGTTAGTTAGCACCATCCAGGCATCAACGTGAGCTCCCGGTACGGTAGCTAGTTAGTTAGCACCATCCAGGCATCAACGTGAGCTCCCGGTACGGTAGCTAGTTAGTTAATAACGTTATATAGTTAGTGTTACACGTTCAATATAACATCAGCATATTATTTACCCGAACACAGCAAGTAAGCAAGGCATTATTCCGTTCATAGCTCAGTTCCATTCCGTTGCTCATTCCGTACCCAACTACCCATTCTGCAATCTGTTAATAAAGTTTTCAACCAGACAAATGTATAGAAAGGCTTTGTTTTATTATAACATTTGTTGCAGTAAAATCATTATGTCTCATTTGGTCATGCTGTGGAGCGCTGGTCGGCGGGCCGGGCAGCTAAGGTATTAGCTACGTTAAGTTTGTTGTGCTCTCGAGTCGCAAGCAGATCAATGGCGGCATGCCAATTGGTGGTAAGAACAGCAGGAGGTGGGTGCTAGCGGTGTGGCGTAATTGGCCGAATCGACTGTCAATCAAAATGGTTCTATTGCATTGGCTGAGAGCTCTGGTTGAGAGAATAGTATCCATCTGCAAGCCGCCAGACGATACTGGGAGAGAAATAGTGCTACATGGTATGGTGGAATTAATACCATAAACATATTTCTTGATGTTTCCTTTTTTTAAGTAAGTAAAGAGGCCTACAAATACAAACATACACATACAAATATACAGTAGTTTCATTAAAAAAAAAAAAAAAAAATTACAAATACTTATATACAAATATACAAGTATCGGTATCGGTATCGGTATCGGCCGATAGTGTTAGTTGAACAATCGGTATCGGTGGCCAATTTTCATATCGGTGAATCCCTAGTAATAATGGTACAGAGCCTTGAGACAAACATATGCATATTCACCACCGCAAACAGACTGGCAGCCGTCATAGGCAGCGCCATTTACGGAAGGAGGGGGGAGTGGGTTGGGGTTGTTACAGGGCTGTAGGGGGGGGGGGAGTGATCAGAGTTATTATATCTGTTCGCTGTTATACTAAATATGTTCTTCAACTCTCGAACTGTAGTTATATATATATATATATATATATAAACACAAAAAAATATATATAATTTTTTTATTGTGTCTCTCTGTCATTTCACCCTGGCGACTTGTAGGCATCATCACCAGACTATATGTGGTGTTGCCAGACATCCTGCTGTGCAGGTAGTTTTTTGTATATTTTATATTGTTTATCTTCTTTGTTTTGAGTCAGTTGCATCATGTCTGTATGTATGTGTTTGTGGATGCAGTGTGGGTGTAAGCGCAAGACACATTTCCCAGCTGATGGGACAATAAAGTGACTCTTGACTCTTTATTCTTGACTTGACAATCACTCATTCACTCACACACAAAAAGGATGGAGACAACCATGCAAGGTTCCAACCTGCTCATCGGTAGCAGTTAAGGGTTAAGACACTTTGACGCGCTGCCTGGGAGGAGCCGGAATCGAACCAGGAACCTTCTGATTACCAGACTGCCTCTCTGCCTCCTGAGCCACCGTCGCCCCCCATTATATTACCCATAAACAAACAGTTCACAGAGCACCCTACCATGCGCAGTTCATCCCCAGACATCCTCTATTAAATAAAACTCCTTTCACTTAGCTATGCATGGGAAGATGAGCACAGAAAGAGTGGATGAATGTCACTGAGCAGTGATTCAAGGTGAACAGTGTCCTTAGGTATTAGCTAAGCAAAATGCATTATCATCCACAGCGCTATTAATGAATTTAATAAACCTCCTTTGATATATTCCTGTCATATTGCATCAGAAACGAATGACAAAAACTAAAGGCTAAGTTACAGCCAATTAAGAGAAAAGGATAACTATAGCCTACATCTGCAGAGATTGAAAGGTAGAATCGTTTTGTTTCTTGATATTACATTTTCTCCTTCCAAAAATATTAGAATCGGAACAGGGAGGAAAAAGTACTTGTCAAGCCCTGGACATTCCAGGCAGGTTAGGTTTACCTAGCAGTCACTGTATAGGAGTAACGTGGTTTCTTCATGCTGTGGCTACATACCCGTAACAACCTACGTGACCTTGCTGCTGGTCTGCCTCCAGTTTGGGTCTCTGGCCAACTGTGACAGTGTGTGGTGAGAGAGGGAGGGGGGCTGGTCTTGGACCAGATTTTAGATTAAGATTGTGTGGAGCCTGAGGGGTCAGATCATTTTGGCAGTGGTGGATGTAGTCACAGTATGTAAATGTGATTGTGTGTGTGTGTGTGTGTGTGTGTGTGTGTGTGTGTGTGTGTGTGTGTGTGTGTGTGTGTGTGTGTGTGTGTGTGTGTGTGTGTGTGTGTGTGTGTGTGTGTGTGTGTGTGTGTGTGTGTGTGTGTGAGTGTGTGTGCATGCTAGGGCTGACCTTCGAAGATTTATTTGGCAATCGAAGCTTCGGGGCCGAGCTTCGATTTTAATTCGAAGCTTTGAAAAAAATAATATATATATTAATTATATATATATATTTTTTATTAATATAATTTCTTTTTTATCTTATGTTGTGGGACTTGTACAGCACTTTGGTAAACTTTGTTGTTTTTAAATGTGCTCTATAAATAAAGTGGATTGGATTAATTAATTAAGTAGCCCCTTTCGTGACTGTGACGCAGCCAACAAGGTTTCACTCGGCTGCGCTGCCTGGGTGCAGTGGGGCTGCTCTCACAGCCAACAACATGACATTACATAATTATGTTGCAACCTTCGTCTATCAAGCAAACAATTTTATTATATTTAATTTATAATTTA
>NC_140183.1:56498343-56533343 GCF_963971535.1 Notolepis coatsorum
TGATGTGTTGTTAGCTTGTAGCTTGTAGCTAACGGCCTGGGCCTCCATGATGTGTTAGCTTCAATTAATTAATTACCGGAATACATATAAGTTACCGTGAATACCTATATGGTAATAGTATTCCTGGTAACCTCTCCTTTTCACAAGTCACCGGAATACATATCAATATCTAAAGTTACCGTGAATACCTATCAGGTTACGGGAATACCTATTTAGGTAACCAAGAATACCTAGGCATGGTATTCCTGGTACCTAAAGGTATTCTCGGTTACCTATAGGTTACGGGAATACCTTTCTCCAGTTACCGGGAATGCTTTACAGATACCTCTCTCTCTCTCTCTCTCTCTCTCTCTCTCTCTATCTCTCTCTCTCTCTCTCTCTCTCTCTCTCTCTCTCTCTCTCTCTCTCTCTCTCTCTCTCTCTCTATCTCTCTCTCTCTCTCTCTCCCCTCTCTCTCTCTCCCATATATCTCCCCCCTCTCTCTCTCCCCTATATCTCCCCCCCTCTCACTCTCTCTTTCTCCCCCTCTCTCTCTTGCTCTCTCCCCTCTCTCTCCCCTATATCTCCCTCCCTCTCTCTCTCTCTCTCTCTCTCTCTCTCTCTCTCTCTCTCTCTCTCTCTCTCTCTCTCTCTCTCTCTCTCTCTCTCTCTCTCTCTCTCTCTCTCTCTCTCTCTCTCTAATTCAATTGAGTTGATTTTAATTAAATTCAATGAGGCTTCATTACCATGACCGTATACACTGTAAGAAAAAAAGCTGCAAGAAAACGGCATCAATTGCCAAATACTTACTGTCAAATTACAGTAAAATCAAATACATTTACAGATTACAACCTTTATTTAATGCTTAATATTTTGATAAAAGGTAATTTACTGTATTTCTATGGCTTTTACACTTAAAGTAGAAAAACAAAAGTAATCTGTAACATAATACAGTGAATTTCCTGTGAAAAAACATTTATTTTTTACAGTGTAGAGTATTGCCACATTGTACAGGCTTAGCAGGAAGCATTAACATAACAACACTAACAACTATATATCAACAATTAATGTCAACAGTAATGCATATTTTATTTTATTTGAGTCTCTCTCTCTCTCTCTCTCTCTCTCTCTGTGCTACTTGTTTTCCTCTCCAATTGCATTTCATGAATCTAAATTATTGTTAATTACTCTGGGTGATCCTTATTGTAACCAAACATGTAGAATGGCTTCATGTTGCCAGAGCATTATTTCATGTCGGCTATATAACAAAACAGTATGACAGGTAGGCAATGTGTTTCAGTGAATGAATATGCTAATTACATTAGCAGCTAATTAAAATAGACAGCGATGTAGAGTGGATGACATTTTGCAGAATTGCTTGGACAGTTCTGTCTTGAAGTATCTTTTTCCCCCTCTCACTTTGATATTATCCCTGCACTTATCAATGAAGACAGTTGGAAGAAGCCCAAACGCTGATGGTGAAAACACACTCCAGGTGGCAAGTAAACAAAATCTAAATGAGAAACGTTCAATTCACTAAATACTCCAGTACAACAAATGTACTGGAATGTGTCTCGGTGCCAGTGGCCCAAAGACATTATCAGCGTATAATGTTCCACAGTGCGCCACACATTTTTGTCCCATAAATGTACTGTACCTTACGTACAGTACCTTACGTACAGTGAACGAAGGACAGTTTGACCAACAATACACTGTAGATTATAGGGCTGACCCGGATGCTTCGAAGCTTCAGTCGCTGCAATGGTAATCGATGTCAAGATCACTATTCGAATGCTTTGTTTTCTGTTTAAAAAAATTATAATTTTGCTTATAGAAATAATAATCCAACATACATCATTGAGAATCAGTTCCTCTCAGACAACGACATCACGTGAACTGTCACAGCTCTCAATCACCCTCCACATTGAAACTTTCATCTGAGAAGAACGAAGCTTCAATTATTCCATGATCATTACTACCAGGCCTGTTTCTTGCCATATTGGCCCCCGGCATAGGGCCCCCCGAAGCCACCTGGTGTATATTATAATTTAAAAAAAAATTATTCACTCAATACACTGTATACTCTGTATATATAGCGGGTCTGTCACTGACTCCGAGCAGCACGCATGCACACATACACACTAGTGCACTGCAACCCTGCCCGAGCCCGACGGGGCCCTACCCGACCCGATGGGTTCGGGCTGGGTAGGGCTTTGTTTTTAAATAAATAATTCGGGCTCGGCCGGGCCGGGCAGTGCCCTATTTCTTTTCGAAATTTTTTATTGCGTCTTTTTTATTTATTTAAAAAAAAAATCGCGCTCACTATACTCATATAACTAGGGTTATAGGATAACCTTAAGTTTATTTTTGCGTAACGTAGTGCTGTCATCAGAGAGTGAAAGCCTCGTGTCTGAGGAGTCAAGATGTATAAGTTAACAGATAAAATAGTCAAGGGAAAGTTGCATTTTTGGAAACATTTGGATGTAATTACCGCAGCCTGCAGGGAGAACTCGAGGGGAGTAGAACAGAACAGTAATGAAGCCCTCAGGTGGATGATGAACAAATGAACCGGACCGAAGTGGCATAGGTTGAAGTTGGAATATAGCCAGTTGGCGAACGTTTTAATTTGTTCTTGGATGTATGTAGCCGGTTGGCGAAGTTTTGTTAACGTTGTTCAACGCGTTGCTGACATCAACACAGCGAAGTGGTGAGTCTGATTATTATTATTTGCTGGTGTGTGGGGTCGCTGCTGCCCTGTTCTGTTGCGCTTTCATTATATAAATGTTGCTCTCCTCGAAATCTGATTTCTGTTTTCTGTTTGTTTGTATAGTGACTGAGTAGGCTATTGTGTCATGTGTGTGTGTGTGTGTGTGTGTGTGTGTGTGTGTGTGTGTGTGTGTGTGTGTGTGTGTGTGTGTGTGTGTGTGTGTGTGTGTGTGTGTGTGTGTGTGTGTGTGTGTGTGTGTGTGTGTGTGTGTGTGTGTGTGTGTGTGTGTCAAAGAAGATTCCATATAGCCTTCAAATACGTTTTACGAGGCTGCCGTGTCAGTCTAACGTGAGCGCTGGGAAATAGAATTTGCGAAACAGGCTATAGAATGGTTGTTAGTTTTCAGCGTGATATGTGTTATTTAGTTAGACCTATTGGACATTTTCGTTTTTGTTTATTTATTAAGTTAATAAACAGTGTTTAGAATATTTCAAACTAAAAAATTATTTAATATTTGGCTATATAATTAATGTTTCTTTAGTTTTCACTATCTGTTATTTAGGTAGACCTATTGAACATTTTCGTTTTTGTTTATTTATTAAAGGGGAACTATCTTATAAATGGCCTTTTTCAGTGTTTAGCATTGTTTCCTAGCTATGTGGACTTATATTAATATGATCTATGTTAATATTCCAATAATCCAATTCTCCTCTCACAATATTCACCCTCACTGAACTGAGTCATCTGAAAATGTGCTGAGACTCAGCTGCATGTTGAGACTCACACACTCAGCACAGTTACCATTGTGGTTGGAGCTCGTGCTCAAAACGGCTTAAGATCTTGAGGTAGAAAAATGCTGTTTTTGAGTACTTGATTAGAAATACAAAACAATGAATAAAAAAAAATAAATACAGAGGTGTTCCATAAACTCACAGGAATTGTGTAAAAGTGCCCAAATAGTGAAAGAAATAGTAAAATAGTTCCCTTTTAAGTTCATATAAAAACCGTGTTTCGAATATTTAAAACAAATACAAAAAATATATATATTTTAATAATAATAATAATAATAATAATAATAATAATAATAATAATAATAATAATAATAATAATAATAATAATAATAATAATAATAATAATAATAATAATAATAATAATAATAATAATAATAAAAAAAATCTGGTTTTCACGCGGGCTAGGGCTTAAAATATTATTTACAGTCTGGCTTATTTTCGGGCAGGGCCTGAAGTTCACGGGCTCGGGCTGGGCACGGGCTTCATTTCAAGGCCCTTGCAGACCACTAATACACACACCAAACATTCATCATTGGACTAAAATATGATTGGACTGAGAACAGCAACCCCCCCCCTTCATTCATTTCATATTATCATATACCTTCAGACATTATCATATACACCTACATTCATCTTATCATACATACATACATTCACTCATCATATATACATTCATTATGTATAATCAAACAGGCATACATGTTCATTAACCTTATCATACATGCATTCATACATATTACCATACATTCATATATCCATTCATAATCCTATAATAATAATAATAATAATAATAATAATAATAATAATAATAATAATAATAATAATAATAATAATAATAATAATAATAATAATAATAATAATAACTTTATTTGTATAGCACTTTTCATACAGAGGTTGCAGTTCAAAGTGCTTCACAACAGTAAAAATACAGGCATGGGTGAGCATAGCAGGGTATGGTAAATCACAGTGTTTCACATTAGGATCTAGCATCCTAATAGGCTCTCTATTCAGTAATACAAATAATAAAGTAGTTTAAAATGATTAAGTTTAAAAATAGTCTAAAAATTATAAAATAGAACGGACATACAACAACAGTAAAAAATGTAAATAGCAAGGTTACAGTAAAAAGTGTGAACAATTGTTTAAAATGATTCAGTTTAAAAATAGTCATATAACCGACACATGAATTTGATAGGCAGTGTAAAATAAGATAAAATTAGCATAGAAAAGTAGGCAGGGTAAGAATAGTGCAGGTAAGTCATTGAAATGCCTGAGCAAAGAGATAGGTTTTAAGCTGTCTTTTGAAGATGTCTAGCGAGTTGGCTTCCCTGATGTTTTGGGGTAGTTTGTTCCACAGTTTTGGGGCATAGTTGATAAAGGCTGCATTACCGATCCTCTTTTGACTGTTTCTGGGAGCCTCTAGTAGTCCAGCAGCTGATGATCGCAGTGTTCTTGCTGGCGTGTAATTTATTATAGTGTTGGTGATGTAGCTAGGTCCATGTCCATTTAGAGCTATTTGTATGTAAGGACCTTAAAGTCAATTCTAAATGTTACAGGAAGCCAGTGTAAAGCAGCTAAGACTGGACTAATGTGTGACATTAGACATGGCTGACATCATACCTCAATGACCGCTCCTACCAAGTGTCATGGAGAGGGACTCTGTCGGCCACCCGCCCCCTCCGGACGGGTGTCCCCCAGGGCTCGGTCCTAGGACCCCTTCTCTTCTCCCTCTACACTAAATCACTGGGTAACATTATCACGTCTCATGGCTTCTCATATCATTGTTATGCCGATGATACTCAACTCTTCCTCTCCTTCCCTCCCTCAGATATCCACGTCTCTGAGCGGATCTCGGCCTGTCTGTCCGACATCTCCGCCTGGATGACGACCAACCACCTCAAACTGAACCTAAGCAAAACAGAATTGCTCCACCTGCCGGCCAAATCCTCCCCCCTGACCGAGCTCTCCATCACAGTCGAGAATGCAGCTGTGACCGCGTCGCCGACCGCCAAGAACCTTGGTGTTGTCCTCGACGACCAGTTGAACTTCTCTGCTCACATCGCAGCGACAACCAGAACCTGCAGATTCCTCCTGAGCAACGTCAGTAGGATACGCCCCTTTCTGACAAAAGAAGCCACCCAACTCCTCGTCCAATCAACAGTCATCTCCCGCCTCGACTACTGCAACGCACTGCTAGCTGGCCTCCCGGCCACTGCCACCAAGCCTCTTCAACTCATTCAAAACGCAGCGGCCCGCCTGATCTCAAACCTACCAAAGTCGGCCCATGTCACCCCACTTCTTAGGGTCCTGCACTGGCTCCCCATTGCTGCACGTATCCGCTTCAAGGCCCTCGACCTAGCATACCGTGCGGCAAAGGGAACCGCTCCCGCCTACCTCCGGTCAATGGTCTCTAACTACACACCCTCAAGACCCCTACGCTCTGCATCTTCTGGCCGCCTCAGATCTACTCCTATCCAAGCTCCCGGAGGGTCATCAAAGAGAAGCCGCCTATTCTCAGTCCTTGCCCCACAATGGTGGAATGAACTACCCATCCCAGTTAGGACAGCCGAATCCCGTCCAATCTTTCGCGGTCGACTAAAGACTCACTTCTTCAACCATTATCTGAAATGATAAAAAAAAATAAAAAAATCTAACCCCGACTAACCTTACTGTCATGCACTTGTCCTAATAAACTAACCTACACTGTAACACGCAACACTTTGATGAACATTGTTACTCAGCTGATAGAGTTATACCCTTCTTGCTGTCTTGTCGCACAGAACTTGTAAGTCGCTTTGGATAAAAGCGTCAGCTAAATGACTAAATGTAAATGTAAATGTAATGTGCTCTCTCCTTTTGGTTCTAGTTAGCAGTCAGGCTGCAGAGTTTTGGATTAGCTGAAGTAGGGCTGGGCGATAAAACGATAACGATAACTATCGCGATAAATTATTTCCTCGAAATAAACATGAAACGTGGTCGCAAAGTTTCGATATATCGATTTCCAAGCTTGGCTCCGTTCAGCCTCGGCTCAGCACACTCACTCACTAACAACAACCAACGTTACGTGATGACGTGACGTGCATACGCACAACAGCTAACAACCAATCAGTGAAGGAGATGGCCGAGAGCGAACGAGATCCGGAAGGAGACCCAGAGGTACTAGGACTCACTCAACAACAAGGCTTGCTAGGCTAATTAGCTTGCACAGCGTTGTTTTATATATTTACGTGCCGTGTATGTGTGTGTTTTGAATTCTGAGGCCACGTTTAAGTAGTGTGGGGTATACAGTGGACGTCGTTTCAATATATTGTGGCGGAAGAGTGTATTTTAGTGTCATATTTAGCACATTGTCGTGGAATACACCGCTTAGAAGCAACAGGCTGGCTAGGATACCTAGCTTGCATGGCACTGTTTTATATATTTACTTGCCGAGTATGTGTGTGTTTTGAATTCTGAGGCCACGTTTATAGTAGTGTGGGAGTGGACGTCGTTTCAATATATTGTGGCGGAAGAGAGTATTTTAGTGTCATATTTATTGTCATGAGATACTCCGCTTGTCGGCTAACTGTTAACGCGGACTGATGACGACATCAACTCGACTTGAGACATTCACAGCAGCATATTAGAAGTTAATTAAACTTGACAGACATTATATCGATGATAATTATCGATATCGAATTATATGAAAATAATTTTATAATTTTATCGCGATAACGTTTTTGGTCATATCGCCCAGCCCTAAGCTGAAGCCTCTCTGTGGTTTTCTTATGGAGACCTGTGAAAAGTGCATTACAGTAGTCTAACCGGCTAGATATGAATGCATGAATTAGCTTCTCAGCATCGTTCTGATTAATAAATGGTCGTACTTTTGCTATATTTCTGAGATGGAAGAACGATGTTTTCGTTACTTTGCTAATATGAGAATTGAAGTTCAGTTCTGAATCTATGATAACCCCGAGACTAGTGACCTCAGATTTGATCCAAGGGGTTAGTCCTCCTAGGTTCTTTATTAACGTTTCTTTTTTAGTTTTGGGGCCGATAATTAGAATTTCAGTTTTGTTCTCATTTAGTTTCAGGAAGTTCTTACTCATCCATTTATTTATTGCCAGTAAGCAGTCTGTAATGGAGCTAATCGCTGTATCATTTGGTTCAGCAGATATGTACAGTTGTGTATCATCCGCATAGCTATGGAAATCTACATTATGTTCTCTGATGATATCACCCAGCGGTAACATGTAAAGGGAGAAGAGTAAAGGACCTAAGCAACTCCCTTGTGCAACTCCATAGTTGTTGTCGTATATATCAGACATGTGCTCTCCTAGTCTAACATAGAATTTCCTCCCTCTGATGTATGTTTTGAACCAGCTTAGCACATGTTCTGAGAAACCGACAAGGTTTTCAAGACGATCGATTAGAATATCGTGATCGATTGTATCAAATGCTGCACTGAGATCTAGCAGGATAAGGATGGAGATCTTATTCTCGTCAGAGTTTAGCCTGAGGTCACTGATTATTTTGGTGAGGGCAGTTTCAGTGCTATGATATTTTCTGAATCCCGACTGAAATTCTTCTAAGATGTTGTTTTCTTCAAGAAAGGAATTTATTTGAACTGAAACTATCTTTTCAAGTACTTTGCTAATGAATGGTAGGTTGTATATTGGACGATAATTTGCCATTTCATTACTATCCAAGTTAGGTTTTTTTAGTAATGGCTTTACAACTGCTGTTTTAAAGGCATCTGGGAAAATACCAGTTCTAAGGGAAGTGTTTATGATATCTAGCACAGGGCTTGAAACACTATTAAACACCCGTTTGAAGAAAGCTGTAGGTATAGGGTCAATGTCTGAGGTGGAGGAGTTACATTCTGAGACAGTTTTGCAGAGTACATCTAATGTGATGCATGTGACACTTCTCATGGTTACATTGCACGGTTTGCTGCAATCAGCTTTATTTCCATCATGAGTAATGCTGGCCCTGATCAAGGTTATTTTGTTGTTAAAGAATAGTGCAAGTTCTTCACACTTAACCGTTGATGACTGAGGAGGTGTAGGGGCAGTGTTGAGTAGTAGATTAATAGTGGAAAAAAGGATTCTGGAGTTTCCAACATTTTCTGTAATGATTTTAGAGAAGTAGTCTTTCCTTGCTAAGCGGATGGTTTTATTATAAGCAGTTAAAGCATCTTTGTATATATCACAGCATATGGTGGTTTTTGTTTTTCTCCATTTTCGCTCTGCTGCACGACATTTCCTTTTTTCTTTGTTGACAGCATTATAGTTCAGCCAGGGCGAGGCTCTGGTTTTTTTCTTTTTCATTTTTAGTGGGGCGACAGAATCTAATACAGATGACAGTGCATCATTGAGATTTTCTACCATTTAATTTAGAGAGCTGTCATGATTGTGTGGTTCATGTAATCTGATAAGATTAATGAACTTTGATTCAGCCTTGTCGTTTAGGAGCCTCTTTTTAACTATGATTTCTTTTTTTGTTTTAGTAAGGGTTATTTGAGTATCAAAAAATATACAGTGATGGTCGGAGACAGGTAATTCAGTTATTGAGACATTTGTTATGCTTAGCCCAGTTGTTGTTATAACTAAGTCTAATGTATTTCCAAGCTTGTGAGTTGCATTTGTTATATGTTGTGTTAGGTCAAAGCTATCCAGTAGATTTTCTAGTTCTATAGTTTTGGAGTCTGTTTTCATATTAAAATGGATGTTCAAGTTCATTTAGGATCACCTTATCATATCCGGTAACACATAATGAGATCAGTTCAGAGAGCTCCTGTATAAATATTGGTGAGTGTCTGGGCGGTCGGTATATTGTGACAATAATGGTTGATTCTGTTTTGAGCTCAATGGCAAGATATTCCATCGACATGAACTCGCCTAGTTCCGTGATTCTAAACTAGAGTTTTGAGGAGAAAATTGCTGCAACTCCGCCACCCCTTCTATTTTTTCTGGGTATTTGATAAAAATTATAGTCTGGTGGAGAAGCCTCTATCATTATTGATGTAGCTGTGTCATTATTTAGCCATGTCTCTACTAGGCAAATGCAATCTAAGTTATTTTCTTTAATCAGATCATTTACTAAATTCTTTTTATTATTCAGTGATCTGACATTTAGGAGGGCTAATTTTATTAGTTGGACTTTAGAGGAGGTCTGCTTTGGCTTGACCTTGATGGCTTTGAGGTTAATAGCAGGTGAACGCATTGATGGTGTATATCTGTTATAGCTTTTACCATGCCATTGGCTGGTTAAGATTACCGGTATGTTTTGAAAGATGGCATGGTGTTTGTACTATTCATTTAATACCCTTTTTGGTGCTAGCAGACTGTCCATCTCCTCTAGTGCATGATGAGCTGATTTGATTAGCTCTCTCTGGGACATTTGATCAAGCGGGTTGCTGGTGGCCATGATGGCCTTGTCTGGGGACAGGACGCCTTGTGCTCATGCTTGTATCATGAGTTTGATGCCCTTGGAAGTCACTAAGTTATGACGTAGGTTTGCTGCTAGAAGCCTCGAACCAAGGCGGTTTGGGAAGACTCCATTCCTCTGAAAGCGTTCAGGATTATTCCAGAACACATTAAAATTGTCAATGAAATTCAGTCCGTGTGTAAGACAGGCAGATTCTAACCATGAATTAAAATTTAGGAGTCGACTAAAGGCTTCTTGTCCTCTGCGATAGCATGCAATTGGTCCACTGATGGATACATCCTGATATTTGTCTAGTGTGTTCATTAAACAAGTGAAATCCTCTTTCAATGTCTCTGTGCCCGTTTTCCTTCGCAGGATGTCAAACGATCCAGAGTGAATGACAATTTTTGTTATGGCTGGCCCGATGAGTGTTGGAAGTATTTTGGTCAGCTCCTTCACAGATGTGTTTTCTAGACATCGATTTTCTGTGTTTGCCATTTCCACGTACCTTGTTGTGGAATCTCCAATCAATATGCAGTCTGTTTTCTGTGTGAAGTTAGTATTTTTCTTTCCAACAGTTCTGGGGCTGTTTGTTTTTGGATTAGGCCGAGTCTGCCAGTTCTCACCACAGTCTTGTGACCTTGGTGAAATAGCCTCGCTAGCTGTACCACTAGCCTTCTCAGTAGCCGTCATGTTAATGTTAGTCTCGTACCTTCGGCGTCGGCTACTGCCCTCGTGGCTCTGTTTTCCTCGTCGTCTCATCGTTAGCGTGTGCTCCGATGTGCCGGCTGTTAGCTTCGCCAGCATTAGCGTGAGCTCCGGCATGCCAGCTGTTTGCTTCGCTAGTGTTAGAGTGGGCTCCGGTATTCCTGCTATTAGCGTCGTTAGCGTGAGCTCCGTTACGCTCGCTGTAGCTGAGGGGTACAATTCCCTGACTGTATTGTTAGATATGATATTTAATACCACTACCTCATGTACTTTAACTTCTGGCCACCCAGTACAAGATATAAGTATGATGAACACTTTCCCACCTGATGAAACGAACCAACACAAATGGACCAAATCGAATATTTAATACAGCAAAGGGTGTATACAACATTCACTTAATTACATTTATGATTTGAGATGTTGAGTATGCACTTTTATGGCAAATGAGTATTCGTAGGTAAATCAACATTGAATGTCCAATCTCTGGTTGCGCAGGGAGTAAGTATACAACCTGGAATATTTAGGAAACGATAGCGATAGTACTTAAATGATTATAGCTGGATACACTAAGGGGGGGGGGGGGGGTCCCGCTGGTTGTAAGACAGTAGGAGGGGGGGGTTAGAGAAGTCGCTGGCGGTATCCCATCTGGCCGACGGTGTCTTGGGAGAATCCAAAGTCTTAGACCCAGTGCCCACAGAACCTCGGGCCGCAGACGAATACAGCTGGACCCTCTGTGGAACGGTATCTGCCGGTCCACAACGGAGAGACGTGGTGCGACCTCACGTGTAGAGCGCCGCCTCACCTGTAGTCCTCTCCTGGGGTGTAATTCCAACACTCGACAGTGTTGGCCTTTATCCATGGAATAATCAAAGCACATAAAGCATAATCCAAGAGCCGTGGAAGGCTCGCCGTCGTCGGGTAGAGTAATCCAATATACAGGTCCAGTCGCTCTTGACCCGGAGCTCCTCGGATGCAATCACCACTAGGGGTCTGACCAGCCTGGATAAGCGTCCAGATAACGTCAGGAACGATGGGGGTACTGATAACTGTAGAACTCGAACCGAACGATGCACCATACATAAATAGACTATTATTAGCTTAATAGAATACGTCCAACTCGACGGTATGGTGCCAAACTATGACCATTCAACTATTAATCTACACGATATCTCAATGCCTATTCTGGGCCAAGTAGGCCTTACTACACCGCACGTGCTTCGTGGGGAGGCTTTTGCGTCTGTCACTCTGTTGGAGGGTAAAGAACTGGACTAAAAGAAAGTTCTACTTTACGAGCGCCATATATATATGCGCTATGAACAAATAGTACCACACGTATTTCGCCCGGCATATTACTGCGCGGAACCGGGGGCTGCCTCGACATGTTAGGCGGCACGATTGAACTTGAACCTAGGGGTATGGCAACCTGGCGCCAGGTTCTCGTCCAATGGTAGAATGAAACTATTATGGGCTGTTTAGTAGAAACGGGGATATTCAATGCATATTGTACAAGGAATATACAGGGGATATCAAACGATATACAAATACAATTAAATATATATATATAAATAAATATACATATTCGGTTTAATCTGATCCTTCACAACAGCCGCCCCCTAATTAGTCCCACCTAATTAGCTAAGCAGAGACAGATTAACCGCACTGTCTTCCACTCAAGGTCCGCTGTAAGGTCAGTCAACTCACAAAGTCATAGGGTCATGGTCATCATCGATAGTATCTGGGAGTCGGGGCAGTTCTATGAGCCTCGCCACGGGCCGTGTGTAGGTGCGCCCTTGGACGAGTACTTCAGCTGCTCGGACCTTGCCATCGGCACCGGTGATCACTTTGCTTACGCGGCCAGCCGGCCACATAGCTCTGGGGAGTGACTGGTCAACTATCATGACGACTGTTCCTTCTGTCAAATTGTCTCTCTCTTTTACCCACTTCTGGCGGGTCTGTAGAGACGGTAGGTAGTGAAGTAGGAAGCTGCTCCAAAACTTGTCAGCTAGTACTTGGCTGTACCTCCACATTCTTCGGCCGTTCGCTTCTTCGGGCCTGTACATTGTCTGGGGTAGCGCGGGGTCCAGCCGCCCCATTAGGAGTGTGTTGGGGGTGACTGGGTCGACATCTGCTACATCACTGGAGACGTAACCGAGGGGCTTTGAGTTCAATACTCCCTCGATCTCCGTGAGGACTGTCATTAGGACTTCCTCTGCCACAGTGTGGGCTCCGAGTACGGCATACAGGGCTGTCTTTATAGAACGTACTTCTCGTTCCCAGGTTCCACCGAAGTGGGGTGCGTTCGGGGGATTAAACTGGAAGTCAACCTGGGCTGGAGCGAGGTGGGTCTTAAGTTCTGGGCCCATAGCTTGGAAGCTCTCTCTCAGCTCTCTTTCTCCGCCTTTGAACGATGTAGACGGTTGTCCTTTCCGTGATATGAATCTCCGGAAGGCCATAAGGAATGAGTCTGTGCTCATGGTCGGAAGGAGCTCGATATGTATCGCTCTGGTGGTCATGCATTTGAATACAATACCCCACCGCTTCTCGGTGCCTCTTCCTCTCTTTATATACAACGGGCCAAAACAGTCCATGCCTGTGGAGTGGAATGGCTTGTCGCCGATTCGGAGGCGACAGGGGGGTAGGTCAGCCATCCGTGGTATGCTGGGCTGCGCGCGCCACTTACGGCAGTCTAGACAGGTTCGCTGGAAGCGCCGTACTGCTTCTCTCCCTAGTAATATCCAATAACGACGTCTGATCTCCGCGAAGACTCTCTCTGCTCCTGCGTGGTGCACATCCTCGTCGTATTTCTTTATGATCAGCTCTGTGACCTTGTGTCGGCTGTTCAAGACGATCGGGTGCTTAATGTCATCTGGTAGATCGGGGGCTCTCCGCAGGCGACCACCCACTCTGATGAGATTATGTGCGTCACTCTCTGGTGCCAGGTGAATCAGTCTGCTGTCTGATGGGACGGGGTTTCCTCCCTGTAGACAGTCTAGCTCATCGGGGAACGAGTCTCTCTGGGCTCGTTGTAGTAGAAGAAGTTCTGCTTCTTCGTAGTCAGCTGCTGACATGTCAGTGGTGGACTGAATCTCTGGGTGGTGCCGCAGGAATGTCCTTTGTTGCGCACTCTCTAGGGTAATGCAGTCATCTATGTTCGGGTCTGTGGAGGCGACAGTGCTCAGTCCACAGAACATAGGCTTCTTGTTCTCAGCCTCCTCGCTACTTGCTTCCCTCGGGGTGGGCGTAGGCCAATCTCCTTCCGGGAGCTGGAGGAATGCTGGTCCGTCACTGTAGATGTTGCGACGGGTTAGGTCATCCAGGGACATTCCCCGGGTGATGACGTCAGCTGGGTTGTGTTTGGTATCCACATATCTCCAGCTTGCTTCTTCTGTTAGTTCCTGAATCTCGGTGACTCTGACTCCCACGAAGACTTTGTATCTGCATGAATCAGACTTAATCCATGTGAGTACTGTCGTGGAATCTGACCACAAGATTGTTCTATGCACCGGAATGGTGAGTTCACGTTGGATTAACGTGGCTAGATGCGCTCCTGCGAGGGCTGCGCAGAGCTCTAGACGTGGGATAGATTGTTGCTTACGTGGGGCTATCCTTGAGCGGGCCAGTATGAAAGCAGTGTGTATCTCTCCTCCCATCTCTTGGGCATGCAAATAAGCAACCGATCCGTAGGCTACTTCGGAGGCATCGCTGAAGACGTGTAGCTCAATCTCGCATGTCTCTGGCCTCACTGTGGATGGGAAGTAGCTGCGGCGTATATTGACACCTGGGAGTGAGCGGAGTTCCGTCTCCCACTCTCTCCATGTTGAGGCAAGGTGTGCGGGTATTGGGTCGTCCCAGCCCTGGTCCTTGTCCCATAGTGCTCGTACAATCATCTTTGCCCTGGTGGTGTAAGGTAGAATACATCCCAGCGGGTCATATTGTCTGGCGAGTGTTCTGTACACACTCCGTCTGGTGGTCGGTATCGCCGCCGACCTTCCTTGCTCTGGAGCCAAGGGTTTGTGTCTATAGTGGAGCGAGTCTGTTTTGAAGCGCCAGACTAATCCTAGTGTCATTTCTTGGGCTTCTCCTGGGATTGTCGCCATCCAGGTCTCGCTGCTGGCAGCCTTGTCTGCGGAGGAGAGGCTGCGCAATACGTGCGGGTCACTGCTGGCCCACTGCCTGAGATCAAAGCCTCCTTTTATTAGGGAGGCGCGTAACTTGATTAGGAGAGCCTCGGCTTCTTCTTGAGTCGAGACGCTTTGTAGACAGTTGTCTACGTAGAAACTGTTCTTCACACTGTGTTGGACCTCTTCATCTGCTGCTGGGTCCTCTGTGACGTGTTTCTGTAGTGCAAATGTAGCACAGCACGGGCTGCATGTGGTTCCGAAGGGGAGTACTTCCCACTGGTAGATGGATGGGTTCTCATCTCCGATCTTCTCTCTCCATAGGAACCGTAGCAGAGGCTTGTCCTCCTCTACTAGTCTCACTTGCAAGAACATCCCTTTGATATCCCCGCTTATAGCCACCTTGTCCTGGCGGAAGCGCAGTAGCACGCCTAGTAGGGAGGGGCCGAGTGTGGGGCCGGGCAAGAGCTCTTTATTCAGATTTTGGGATCCGATCTGGTAGCTGCAGTTAAACACAATGCGATCCTTGCCATTGTGATGGACCTTGTGATGCGGCACGTACCATGATTCGGTCGTCTGATCGGCCTCTTTAATGTCAATCTTTGTTACGTGTCCCGCTGTGATTAGCTTCTCAATCTCAGCTTGGTACACACTCTGTTGAGCGGGGTCTTTGGCTAGGCGCCGCTCTGTGTTCAGTAGATAGCGCTCCGTGGCGTCTTTCTTTGCGTGAAAGGGGGGCATTCCCTCTCGCCTCAGGAGTGGAGTTGCGTATCTCATCACTCCGCCGACTGTGACTCTCTTTGTCCCCTGCTCGAGTAGGTGGATGGCGTAAATGTCTTCTTTAGAGCGAATGTCTTTCCTTTCGTTCTTAAAGGGCATTGTTTCTAGGGTCCATAGCCTCTCGACATGCTGCAGGAGAGTGGTGTCTTCTTCTGTCGTTCGGGAGTGGAAGCAGCTAGTGGCTGCGGTTCGGTTGAGAGATTTAGCGAGGGGGCCTTGTAATGTCCATCCTAGGCGGGTCTCGACGGCTGCAGGACAGCCTCGGGGACCTGTATGGACCCGGTCAATCGGGAGTTCTGCATGGTCGGAGCCTATCAACAGGGTCGGGGTAGCGCCGTTTATGAGCGGGATAGGTAATTGGCGCAGGTGCACATATTTATCCATCAACTTGGTGACAGGGTAGGTGTACTGCGAGAGTCCTATTTCTTGGCTGGTGAAAGCATTTGTGATCTTGTACCATCGCTCTGGCTGCCCGTTGGCTGCGATAGTGAAGGAGACATTCTCGCCCTTTATCGTCTTTAAATCTCTTCTTATTGTCCGAATCGTCATTTCGTTCTTGCTCCCCCGCAGTCCCAGTTGAGTCGCAGCGGAGGCGAGCAGAAGGGTCTTCTCTGACCCGTCATCAAGGACGGCGTAAGTGTCCATGACTTTATCCTGGTAGCTCAATGTCACACGGACTACCTTTAAGAGCACTTGAGCTCCGTTGCTGCTGGCGGGGTCAATGTACATGACACTTGCCTTGGTGCCGCTCCGTGGTGCAGGTATAGGCCGTCTTCCGTTACTATCGTGTAGTATATCTAGATGGGCTCCATCGCACCGGCTGCACCTTTTCTTTAGGCGGCATTCGGCTGCCATGTGGGGCCGCGCACATCGATAACAGCGCCGGTTGGACTTTATCCATTGGCTCACTTCTTCTGCATTCATCTTTGTGAATGAGTCACATTGTGACAGCCAGTGTTCTTTCTCACAGTAGGGACACGCTATCTTCCACTTCTCCTTTCTCGAGGGGGTGCTGTGACTCTTACTGCTCGGTACTGACTCTGATTGGTGCATGACAGTCACCGATCTTCTTCCATCACTTATTCTCCTGGGTCCCTCTCTGGAGCTTGGCGTGCTCCGCCCGAAGGTGTCCAGTCGTAAGCTGCTGACCTCTCTCGCCAAGAAGTCGGCCAGATCAAGGAGGGATGGCTCGGGGCCGTCGGGATCTCGGTAGTCCCTCTGCCGCCGAAAGCGCTCCTGTCTTGCGGGTGGCAGCTTCTCCAAAATCCTCTCAACGTTAGAGTTGGCGTACAGCTCATGCCTGCCCTTCTCCCGTTGAGCTCCCAGCATCCCCACCAGGGACTGCACTTTGATTGACAGGTCGTCCAGTGAGCGATTGTCTGTGGCTGGGGGTAGGCGGTCAATATGCCTTATCTCCTGGATTACGTAATCCCATATACGTCCATATCTTTGATCCAGCGCTGCAAGGGCCGCTGTGTATGGGGTCGAGGAGGTAGCATAGGCTAGCGCTATATTGTGCGGTCGCGGTACTTTCAGGTGCTTCAATAATATTGCATACTTGTGGCGTTCATCAACGACATCCACCATCATTGTCTCTAAACACATCCGGAGCTCCGTGTACTGTGCTCGACTCTCATAGGCGAAGTCTGGGAATGACGGCGTGGCGTTGTATGACGCTGTGGATGGCTGATACATCGGCGAGCGTTGGGGGAGAGACCTCCTGGGCGAGTCCCCTCTTGCGCCTCGCTGTGGGCTGGTACTGGCAGGGTACCATGGCCCGCTGGTCCAGGTACTGTTCCTCGGGGCTGGTCGTGCGTCGTGCTCACCCGTAAATAGAGTCTGGGGTCTGTAGCGCAGCGCCGCGGGGGTATAGCCTGGACTGTATGGGACCTCCTGGTCCGGTGGAGTACTGTGCTGTCGTCGGGCTTGGTTCTCCTCTTCTCCCTCTTCTTCTTCTATCAAATCCTCCAGATCTTGTAATCGTTTATTTAGCTTCTCCGCAGTGTAGGCCGCTCCTTCCTTGTAGCTGGGTCTCGCTTGGACCGGTATGGGAAGGTGGTCTGCGGGGGGTCTAGACTCGGTCTGTTGGTCAAGTTCAGGGTCGCTTGCTCGTTGCGGTGACGCTGCTCTTGACTGCTGTCTCGACGAGTTCCTTGAGCCCCTGGCGGAGGGAGAGGGAGTTGTCCTTTTGATCAGCTGCTCTATCAGTTGCGCTTGTAGTCTGTCGCGCTCTGCGTCTCTTTGGGCACCGGCAGCGGCGCGCTGGGCGGCGGCGGCGGCGCGCTCTGTTTCTCTTTGGGCACCGGCAGCGGCGCGCTGGGCGTCGGCCCGGTCTCTTGCCATATTCTCTTCCATCTGGAAGCGTCTCATCTCCAGACTTGTGCGCTGTTCTTCGCTCCGTTGCTGTGCTTGGAGGTGTTCGCGCTCTTTGGTCGCCTGGGCTTGGAGACGTTCGCGCTCGCTAAGCGTCTGTGCTTGGAGCCGATCGCGTTCGGTAGAGGCTGTCAGGCTGACGAGGAACGCCTGTTGTAGTATCCTCTCCGCTTCGCTGGGGGAAGGCGGTAGTGGAGGTGAGCCGCTCCTGCGTGAACCGCTCCTGGGGGTACTCGTTGGGGAGTCCTGGAGCTCTAGTTCCTCGGCGCTCTCCTCTTCTTCTTCCGTGCAGAGTTCCCTCTCTGTAGGGCTATCTTCCTCCCGGGGCGTGTCGGGGACTACTTCTTTAGTAGTGGCGGGGGGTAAAGGCATGTCAATTCCCTCCTGGTCCCCACCGTGGGCTTGGTCAGTTACATTAGGACCTACTAGGGCCTCTGTGGTCGGGGAAACCTGGTCGTTAAGGTCAGACATAATTTTACTTTCTACTTTTACCACGTTTACCGTTTGTCGAAGGCTAGGTAGTTGACTGACAGTGTAAGCCTCTAAGTACTGAGGTGTCTGTCGTCTGCGCCGCGGGCGTTCTAGGTTAGGAGGATCGTTTCGTGGAGTGTTCATCATAGGCCATTTCGATATTAATAACACTATATTAATATTACACTAGTTACCATCCGGCTCGAAGGACCAATTGTAGCTGAGGGGTACAATTCCCTGACTGTATTGTTAGATATGATATTTAATACCACTACCTCATGTACTTTAACTTCTGGCCACCCAGTACAAGATATAAGTATGATGAACACTTTCCCACCTGATGAAACGAACCAACACAAATGGACCAAATCGAATATTTAATACAGCAAAGGGTGTATACAACATTCACTTAATTACATTTATGATTTGAGATGTTGAGTATGCACTTTTATGGCAAATGAGTATTCGTAGGTAAATCAACATTGAATGTCCAATCTCTGGTTGCGCAGGGAGTAAGTATACAACCTGGAATATTTAGGAAACGATAGCGATAGTACTTAAATGATTATAGCTGGATACACTAAGGGGGGGGGGGTCCCGCTGGTTGTAAGACAGTAGGAGGGGGGGGTTAGAGAAGTCGCTGGCGGTATCCCATCTGGCCGACGGTGTCTTGGGAGAATCCAAAGTCTTAGACCCAGTGCCCACAGAACCTCGGGCCGCAGACGAATACAGCTGGACCCTCTGTGGAACGGTATCTGCCGGTCCACAACGGAGAGACGTGGTGCGACCTCACGTGTAGAGCGCCGCCTCACCTGTAGTCCTCTCCTGGGGTGTAATTCCAACACTCGACAGTGTTGGCCTTTATCCATGGAATAATCAAAGCACATAAAGCATAATCCAAGAGCCGTGGAAGGCTCGCCGTCGTCGGGTAGAGTAATCCAATATACAGGTCCAGTCGCTCTTGACCCGGAGCTCCTCGGATGCAATCACCACTAGGGGTCTGACCAGCCTGGATAAGCGTCCAGATAACGTCAGGAACGATGGGGGTACTGATAACTGTAGAACTCGAACCGAACGATGCACCATACATAAATAGACTATTATTAGCTTAATAGAATACGTCCAACTCGACGGTATGGTGCCAAACTATGACCATTCAACTATTAATCTACACGATATCTCAATGCCTATTCTGGGCCAAGTAGGCCTTACTACACCGCACGTGCTTCGTGGGGAGGCTTTTGCGTCTGTCACTCTGTTGGAGGGTAAAGAACTGGACTAAAAGAAAGTTCTACTTTACGAGCGCCATATATATATGCGCTATGAACAAATAGTACCACACGTATTTCGCCCGGCATATTACTGCGCGGAACCGGGGGCTGCCTCGACATGTTAGGCGGCACGATTGAACTTGAACCTAGGGGTATGGCAACCTGGCGCCAGGTTCTCGTCCAATGGTAGAATGAAACTATTATGGGCTGTTTAGTAGAAACGGGGATATTCAATGCATATTGTACAAGGAATATACAGGGGATATCAAACGATATACAAATACAATTAAATATATATATATAAATAAATATACATATTCGGTTTAATCTGATCCTTCACAACAGCCGCCCCCTAATTAGTCCCACCTAATTAGCTAAGCAGAGACAGATTAACCGCACTGTCTTCCACTCAAGGTCCGCTGTAAGGTCAGTCAACTCACAAAGTCATAGGGTCATGGTCATCATCGATAGTATCTGGGAGTCGGGGCAGTTCTATGAGCCTCGCCACGGGCCGTGTGTAGGTGCGCCCTTGGACGAGTACTTCAGCTGCTCGGACCTTGCCATCGGCACCGGTGATCACTTTGCTTACGCGGCCAGCCGGCCACATAGCTCTGGGGAGTGACTGGTCAACTATCATGACGACTGTTCCTTCTGTCAAATTGTCTCTCTCTTTTACCCACTTCTGGCGGGTCTGTAGAGACGGTAGGTAGTGAAGTAGGAAGCTGCTCCAAAACTTGTCAGCTAGTACTTGGCTGTACCTCCACATTCTTCGGCCGTTCGCTTCTTCGGGCCTGTACATTGTCTGGGGTAGCGCGGGGTCCAGCCGCCCCATTAGGAGTGTGTTGGGGGTGACTGGGTCGACATCTGCTACATCACTGGAGACGTAACCGAGGGGCTTTGAGTTCAATACTCCCTCGATCTCCGTGAGGACTGTCATTAGGACTTCCTCTGCCACAGTGTGGGCTCCGAGTACGGCATACAGGGCTGTCTTTATAGAACGTACTTCTCGTTCCCAGGTTCCACCGAAGTGGGGTGCGTTCGGGGGATTAAACTGGAAGTCAACCTGGGCTGGAGCGAGGTGGGTCTTAAGTTCTGGGCCCATAGCTTGGAAGCTCTCTCTCAGCTCTCTTTCTCCGCCTTTGAACGATGTAGACGGTTGTCCTTTCCGTGATATGAATCTCCGGAAGGCCATAAGGAATGAGTCTGTGCTCATGGTCGGAAGGAGCTCGATATGTATCGCTCTGGTGGTCATGCATTTGAATACAATACCCCACCGCTTCTCGGTGCCTCTTCCTCTCTTTATATACAACGGGCCAAAACAGTCCATGCCTGTGGAGTGGAATGGCTTGTCGCCGATTCGGAGGCGACAGGGGGGTAGGTCAGCCATCCGTGGTATGCTGGGCTGCGCGAGCCACTTACGGCAGTCTAGACAGGTTCGCTGGAAGCGCCGTACTGCTTCTCTCCCTAGTAATATCCAATAACGACGTCTGATCTCCGCGAAGACTCTCTCTGCTCCTGCGTGGTGCACATCCTCGTCGTATTTCTTTATGATCAGCTCTGTGACCTTGTGTCGGCTGTTCAAGACGATCGGGTGCTTAATGTCATCTGGTAGATCGGGGGCTCTCCGCAGGCGACCACCCACTCTGATGAGATTATGTGCGTCACTCTCTGGTGCCAGGTGAATCAGTCTGCTGTCTGATGGGACGGGGTTTCCTCCCTGTAGACAGTCTAGCTCATCGGGGAACGAGTCTCTCTGGGCTCGTTGTAGTAGAAGAAGTTCTGCTTCTTCGTAGTCAGCTGCTGACATGTCAGTGGTGGACTGAATCTCTGGGTGGTGCCGCAGGAATGTCCTTTGTTGCGCACTCTCTAGGGTAATGCAGTCATCTATGTTCGGGTCTGTGGAGGCGACAGTGCTCAGTCCACAGAACATAGGCTTCTTGTTCTCAGCCTCCTCGCTACTTGCTTCCCTCGGGGTGGGCGTAGGCCAATCTCCTTCCGGGAGCTGGAGGAATGCTGGTCCGTCACTGTAGATGTTGCGACGGGTTAGGTCATCCAGGGACATTCCCCGGGTGATGACGTCAGCTGGGTTGTGTTTGGTATCCACATATCTCCAGCTTGCTTCTTCTGTTAGTTCCTGAATCTCGGTGACTCTGACTCCCACGAAGACTTTGTATCTGCATGAATCAGACTTAATCCATGTGAGTACTGTCGTGGAATCTGACCACAAGATTGTTCTATGCACCGGAATGGTGAGTTCACGTTGGATTAACGTGGCTAGATGCGCTCCTGCGAGGGCTGCGCAGAGCTCTAGACGTGGGATAGATTGTTGCTTACGTGGGGCTATCCTTGAGCGGGCCAGTATGAAAGCAGTGTGTATCTCTCCTCCCATCTCTTGGGCATGCAAATAAGCAACCGATCCGTAGGCTACTTCGGAGGCATCGCTGAAGACGTGTAGCTCAATCTCGCATGTCTCTGGCCTCACTGTGGATGGGAAGTAGCTGCGGCGTATATTGACACCTGGGAGTGAGCGGAGTTCCGTCTCCCACTCTCTCCATGTTGAGGCAAGGTGTGCGGGTATTGGGTCGTCCCAGCCCTGGTCCTTGTCCCATAGTGCTCGTACAATCATCTTTGCCCTGGTGGTGTAAGGTAGAATACATCCCAGCGGGTCATATTGTCTGGCGAGTGTTCTGTACACACTCCGTCTGGTGGTCGGTATCGCCGCCGACCTTCCTTGCTCTGGAGCCAAGGGTTTGTGTCTATAGTGGAGCGAGTCTGTTTTGAAGCGCCAGACTAATCCTAGTGTCATTTCTTGGGCTTCTCCTGGGATTGTCGCCATCCAGGTCTCGCTGCTGGCAGCCTTGTCTGCGGAGGAGAGGCTGCGCAATACGTGCGGGTCACTGCTGGCCCACTGCCTGAGATCAAAGCCTCCTTTTATTAGGGAGGCGCGTAACTTGATTAGGAGAGCCTCGGCTTCTTCTTGAGTCGAGACGCTTTGTAGACAGTTGTCTACGTAGAAACTGTTCTTCACACTGTGTTGGACCTCTTCATCTGCTGCTGGGTCCTCTGTGACGTGTTTCTGTAGTGCAAATGTAGCACAGCACGGGCTGCATGTGGTTCCGAAGGGGAGTACTTCCCACTGGTAGATGGATGGGTTCTCATCTCCGATCTTCTCTCTCCATAGGAACCGTAGCAGAGGCTTGTCCTCCTCTACTAGTCTCACTTGCAAGAACATCCCTTTGATATCCCCGCTTATAGCCACCTTGTCCTGGCGGAAGCGCAGTAGCACGCCTAGTAGGGAGGGGCCGAGTGTGGGGCCGGGCAAGAGCTCTTTATTCAGATTTTGGGATCCGATCTGGTAGCTGCAGTTAAACACAATGCGATCCTTGCCATTGTGATGGACCTTGTGATGCGGCACGTACCATGATTCGGTCGTCTGATCGGCCTCTTTAATGTCAATCTTTGTTACGTGTCCCGCTGTGATTAGCTTCTCAATCTCAGCTTGGTACACACTCTGTTGAGCGGGGTCTTTGGCTAGGCGCCGCTCTGTGTTCAGTAGATAGCGCTCCGTGGCGTCTTTCTTTGCGTGAAAGGGGGGCATTCCCTCTCGCCTCAGGAGTGGAGTTGCGTATCTCATCACTCCGCCGACTGTGACTCTCTTTGTCCCCTGCTCGAGTAGGTGGATGGCGTAAATGTCTTCTTTTTTTTTTGATCAAATTTTTTTTATTATTAATTACATGAAACAGGACAACACAATAACCACAGTAACAAAAAACATAACTTCACAGGAGAATAACAACAATAATACAGAATAATAAATTATAAGACAAAAAGAAAAAGAAACAGCGTCCAACCTAACAAATATAGGTGGCTACTTCAATAACAAAAAGGGGTCTTCAAGACATGGCAACCTTTCCCCACCTTTACAAAGTGGAGTGACTTAAAAGATTGTTTATGAGAGTGTTGTCGCAGATTTACTGTAGATAGCCTAGGTCCCTTACACATGTTCAAGACTGCCAAACTCGCAGACGGTAAAGTGTAAGAAGAAAGAAATTCCTCTTCCAAGTTGGTTGACAGGTCAATCAGTCTGCCAATATTAGTCCCTTGGGGAGATGGCATGTGAATTGACATATAGCGCAGAATAGCTAAATACCAACCCCCCCTAAAATCCCCCCAGCCAAAGTTAAGAAGGACAAGACAAAAACCAAGACAGACAAGACATTTCCTCCTCCCCCTCCCCAGAGACCGCCGGACCCCCCCGATCAAGCGCCCCAACCCCGCTCAGCCGCACACGGCGGTCTTTACCTTCTCAGCTGCTGCGAACCACAGGTCAATGCCAGCCTGCCCTACCCCAATCACCCGAGCCGTGGATATCTCAAGATAAATCACATCCAATAGAGTTAGGGACCAGTTGATCATTGTCAGCTTCTCTGGCTCCTTCCATCTCATTGCTATAAGCTTCTTCGCTGCTGTGACGCCCGCTAGGACAACCCTTTTCAGTTGTACGGACGCGGGTAGTGTCGTTATATCGTTCAGGAGTAGCGTAACAGCTGTGAATGGGATAGTTAAGCCACACAGATCTGAAAGTTTGTCCGTTATTGACCTCCAGAAACGGGCCACTGGTGGGCAATCCCAATACATATGCATATAAGTGCCAGTGGCCTTTTGAGAGCACAAAGTGCACCGAGAGTCGGTTATCAGTCCCATAGCAAATAGCTTCCTAGGTGTAAGATAGGTCCTATGAATATAATTAAAATTAATTTGCTGGTGATTGGGGTTGCGGGAAGATAATGCCACATTTGCCCAAACATCATCCCAGTCAAACTCGGGGTCCAACTCCGGGATATCCACACGCCAGATTGTATCCAATGATAAATTTTTATACGTGGATTGAATTAAGAGCGTATAAAAGTCTGAGACAAACCCTCTGGATGTCGTTCTGTCCACTATGAGCCTGAGGAAGGGGTGTGGTTGCAAAGCTTGAGCCCACGGTACGCCATGCGCCCTCAGTGCTGACCTTAGTTGAAGGTAAAGAAAGAAGGACTCGCCGGGAAGATCATAAAATTCTCTTAAGTCCTGAAACGCACGGAGGCCGTTCTTATCATAAATATCCTCCAGAGTATGCACTCCCCTCCTTTGCCATTGAGGAATATTAACCGGCTTGTGTCCAACAAGTAATTGCTGGTTATTAAAAATTGGAGAGTCCAGGTGCCAAGGGCATTTAACCCCACACGACCTCTGTACATTACGCCACGTTTGGATCACGTGAGTAATGATCGGTCCATACCTCAGCCGGCATTTCGCAATAGAGACAGTGGAGTACACTACATCCTGCAATCTTAGCGGAGACACCGCCGCCGCTTCTAAGGAGCGCCACGATACAGCCTCTACAGGGTCTAGCCAGCACATCAGAGGTCTCAGTGAAAAGGACCAGAAATAAAGTTTAAAATCAGGGATTGCGAGGCCCCCATCTTGTTTCCTACGTTGAGTAGTAGCCCTTTTGATTCTCGGGCGTTTGTTATTCCAGACAAACTTAGATACCATCGATTGTACCTTGCGCCAGTGGTCTATTGGAGGGGGCAGGGGGAGCATTGAGCTAATAAAATTTATCCTAGGCAGGATGTTCATTTTGATTATGGAAGCCCGGGCTTGTAAGGAGTTAGGAAGGGACGACCACCTGTCTAGATCCTGGCGTATTTTATCATAAGTACCCGTGAAGTTGTACTTAGTAGTTTGGTTCAGCGTGGGGAATATCTCTATGCCCAGGTATTTAAAATGTTCTACTATGGGGATATCAGCTGGTAGTCGTACCGCCTTGGCCAGTTCATTAAGAGGTAGGCAGGCTGATTTGTTCCAGTTAATCTTAAAACCTGACAATTTACCAAAGTCGTCGATTATCCTCAATAATTTTGTGGCCGACCGGGAGGGGTCGTCCATGAAAATCAGCAGGTCATCCGCATAGAGAGCAATTTTGTGTGGAGTATTGTTGACCATTATGGGGACGATGTCCTCCGATTGCCTAATAAATTGGGCCAAAGGTTCGAGGGAAAGCGCGAACAGTCCCGGGCTCAGAGGGCAACCCTGTCTAGAAGATCTGGAGACTGGAAAGAGTGTGGAACAGTTTTTGCCTGTCAGTATCATCGCAGACGGCGAGGCATACAGGACTTTAATCATATGAATAAAACTCTTTCCAAGACCCATGACCTCAAGTACCTTCCACAGGTATGACCACTCAAGTCTGTCAAACGCCTTCATGGCATCCAAAGACAGAACTGTGGATGGAGTTGTATTGTCTTTACTGTTATCGATTACATGCAACAGCCTCCTAAGATTATCTGCAGCCAGACGCCCCGGGATAAAACCAGTTTGATCGCAGTGTACCAATACAGACATAAATCTCTGCAGGCGACGGGCCAGCACCTTGGCAAACACCTTTAAATCGGCCCCGAGAAGACTCAAGGGTCTATAGCTACCACAATCATTGGGATCTTTGTCCTTTTTGAGAAGTAAAGAAATCAACGCCATATTGACATCTCTTGAGAACTCCCCTTGTTCGATAGCGTAATTGATCATATCGAGCATCAATGGACCCAGTTGGTCCCAGAAAGCTAAATACACTTCGGGTGGAATACCATCCCAGCCTGGCGCCTTACCCCTCTGCATTTCAACAATAGTCTCCCTCAATTCTACGAGAGTAATCGGTCTCCCCAGTTCCTTGGCCTCCTCCTCAGAAATGTGGGGTATCTCAAGCCCGCCAATGAACGATTCAAATCTAGAGTCATCCAGATTACCCTCTGAGCTATATAACTGTGAGTAAAACTCTTTAAAAGTGTCATTGATCTTTTTCGAATCAGTAGTGACTGCACCCTGGCTCGTCCTAATCGAGGGGATATCTGAGAAATGATCATTTGAGCGTATTTTCATTGCCAATAGATGGCTAGGTCTGGAGCCGTGAAAATAGTAATTTTGTCTTGTCCTATGTATTAAGAACTCAGACTGTTGTTTAAGTATGGAGTTTATTTCTTTTTTGACTATCTTACGTTGTGTGTTTAGTCGTTCATTATAGTCAGTTTGCAAGGATGCGTATAGGTCCGCATATAATGATTCCAGTCCTTCTAGCTTTTTTGACCGGGATTTTCGCAAATTGGAGGCAAATAGTGTGACATGACCCCTGATGAATCCTTTCAATGCGTTCCACAGGACCCTAGGGTCTTCTACCGTGCCAACGTTGATCTGCAAAAATTCAGCTAGTTTACTCCTGAACTCAGAACAGAAGTCATCGTTCTTTAGCAAGGTCGAATTAAAACGCCATCTGGGGGCTCTTGCGGAGAGCCTGCCAAAGGTTGCCGTAAGGAAAATCCCCTTGTGGTCTGAGAGAGCCAAGGGAACCAATGAGACATCGAAACTATCAAACATATTAGGGGACGCGAATGCATAGTCAATTCGAGAGAAGCTTTTGTGTCTGGCTGACAGGTGAGAGTAATCTCTGAGGGTGGGGTTGCATAAGCGCCAGAGGTCTGTGAGCCCCGTGTCTTTGGCCCACATCCTGAGGGCCTCAGAGGCCCGTTTCTGGTCGCTCGTTTCAGAGGTCCCGGACCTATCCATCTCCGCATCCCAGCACGCATTAAAATCGCCACCCACAATGAGAGCGTATCCATTAAGTTCCAACATATTCTTCGTGATTGTATTATAGAACGCTGAATCAAATGTGTTAGGAGCATACAATGCTATTATAGCCATCTTCCTATGCAAGAATTCAACTTTTGCTATAGTAATCCTTCCCTCCGTGTCCGACCATACATCCAAGATTTTGATATCAAGGTTACGTCTTGTAACTATGACTACTCCTTTCGTCTTATCATCGGCTGAGGATGAGGAGATAACGTGATATTGCCGATTTGCCAGTCTTGACACGTCACCTACCATTAAATGCGTCTCACTAAGGAGAGCAAGGTCAATATTTCTCCTCTTCAATAGCCAAAGGACACTGGCACGCTTGTGTGGGGCGTTAAGCCCTCCTGCGTTCCAAATTAAAATATTCAATTTAGCCATGGTCAAGCTTGTATAAGTGCGTAGAGAACATACCCGTGCAGCCAGGCTGAGTACAGAGGTGCCGATCCCGGCGGGCCCGGACGGTCAATCCCAGGAGTTCAGAGGAGGAACACTTACACATATATAAGACAACAGTACATAGAACACATAAAAATGCGTAAATGTCTTCTTTAGAGCGAATGTCTTTCCTTTCGTTCTTAAAGGGCATTGTTTCTAGGGTCCATAGCCTCTCGACATGCTGCAGGAGAGTGGTGTCTTCTTCTGTCGTTCGGGAGTGGAAGCAGCTAGTGGCTGCGGTTCGGTTGAGAGATTTAGCGAGGGGGCCTTGTAATGTCCATCCTAGGCGGGTCTCGACGGCTGCAGGACAGCCTCGGGGACCTGTATGGACCCGGTCAATCGGGAGTTCTGCATGGTCGGAGCCTATCAACAGGGTCGGGGTAGCGCCGTTTATGAGCGGGATAGGTAATTGGCGCAGGTGCACATATTTATCCATCAACTTGGTGACAGGGTAGGTGTACTGCGAGAGTCCTATTTCTTGGCTGGTGAAAGCATTTGTGATCTTGTACCGTCGCTCTGGCTGCCCGTTGGCTGCGATAGTGAAGGAGACATTCTCGCCCTTTATCGTCTTTAAATCTCTTCTTATTGTCCGAATCGTCATTTCGTTCTTGCTCCCCCGCAGTCCCAGTTGAGTCGCAGCGGAGGCGAGCAGAAGGGTCTTCTCTGACCCGTCATCAAGGACGGCGTAAGTGTCCATGACTTTATCCTGGTAGCTCAATGTCACACGGACTACCTTTAAGAGCACTTGAGCTCCGTTGCTGCTGGCGGGGTCAATGTACATGACACTTGCCTTGGTGCCGCTCCGTGGTGCAGGTATAGGCCGTCTTCCGTTACTATCGTGTAGTATATCTAGATGGGCTCCATCGCACCGGCTGCACCTTTTCTTTAGGCGGCATTCGGCTGCCATGTGGGGCCGCGCACATCGATAACAGCGCCGGTTGGACTTTATCCATTGGCTCACTTCTTCTGCATTCATCTTTGTGAATGAGTCACATTGTGACAGCCAGTGTTCTTTCTCACAGTAGGGACACGCTATCTTCCACTTCTCCTTTCTCGAGGGGGTGCTGTGACTCTTACTGCTCGGTACTGACTCTGATTGGTGCATGACAGTCACCGATCTTCTTCCATCACTTATTCTCCTGGGTCCCTCTCTGGAGCTTGGCGTGCTCCGCCCGAAGGTGTCCAGTCGTAAGCTGCTGACCTCTCTCGCCAAGAAGTCGGCCAGATCAAGGAGGGATGGCTCGGGGCCGTCGGGATCTCGGTAGTCCCTCTGCCGCCGAAAGCGCTCCTGTCTTGCGGGTGGCAGCTTCTCCAAAATCCTCTCAACGTTAGAGTTGGCGTACAGCTCATGCCTGCCCTTCTCCCGTTGAGCTCCCAGCATCCCCACCAGGGACTGCACTTTGATTGACAGGTCGTCCAGTGAGCGATTGTCTGTGGCTGGGGGTAGGCGGTCAATATGCCTTATCTCCTGGATTACGTAATCCCATATACGTCCATATCTTTGATCCAGCGCTGCAAGGGCCGCTGTGTATGGGGTCGAGGAGGTAGCATAGGCTAGCGCTATATTGTGCGGTCGCGGTACTTTCAGGTGCTTCAATAATATTGCATACTTGTGGCGTTCATCAACGACATCCACCATCATTGTCTCTAAACACATCCGGAGCTCCGTGTACTGTGCTCGACTCTCATAGGCGAAGTCTGGGAATGACGGCGTGGCGTTGTATGACGCTGTGGATGGCTGATACATCGGCGAGCGTTGGGGGAGAGACCTCCTGGGCGAGTCCCCTCTTGCGCCTCGCTGTGGGCTGGTACTGGCAGGGTACCATGGCCCGCTGGTCCAGGTACTGTTCCTCGGGGCTGGTCGTGCGTCGTGCTCACCCGTAAATAGAGTCTGGGGTCTGTAGCGCAGCGCCGCGGGGGTATAGCCTGGACTGTATGGGACCTCCTGGTCCGGTGGAGTACTGTGCTGTCGTCGGGCTTGGTTCTCCTCTTCTCCCTCTTCTTCTTCTATCAAATCCTCCAGATCTTGTAATCGTTTATTTAGCTTCTCCGCAGTGTAGGCCGCTCCTTCCTTGTAGCTGGGTCTCGCTTGGACCGGTATGGGAAGGTGGTCTGCGGGGGGTCTAGACTCGGTCTGTTGGTCAAGTTCAGGGTCGCTTGCTCGTTGCGGTGACGCTGCTCTTGACTGCTGTCTCGACGAGTTCCTTGAGCCCCTGGCGGAGGGAGAGGGAGTTGTCCTTTTGATCAGCTGCTCTATCAGTTGCGCTTGTAGTCTGTCGCGCTCTGCGTCTCTTTGGGCACCGGCAGCGGCGCGCTGGGCGGCGGCGGCGGCGCGCTCTGTTTCTCTTTGGGCATCGGCAGCGGCGCGCTGGGCGTCGGCCCGGTCTCTTGCCATATTCTCTTCCATCTGGAAGCGTCTCATCTCCAGACTTGTGCGCTGTTCTTCGCTCCGTTGCTGTGCTTGGAGGTGTTCGCGCTCTTTGGTCGCCTGGGCTTGGAGACGTTCGCGCTCGCTAAGCGTCTGTGCTTGGAGCCGATCGCGTTCGGTAGAGGCTGTCAGGCTGACGAGGAACGCCTGTTGTAGTATCCTCTCCGCTTCGCTGGGGGAAGGCGGTAGTGGAGGTGAGCCGCTCCTGCGTGAACCGCTCCTGGGGGTACTCGTTGGGGAGTCCTGGAGCTCTAGTTCCTCGGCGCTCTCCTCTTCTTCTTCCGTGCAGAGTTCCCTCTCTGTAGGGCTATCTTCCTCCCGGGGCGTGTCGGGGACTACTTCTTTAGTAGTGGCGGGGGGTAAAGGCATGTCAATTCCCTCCTGGTCCCCACCGTGGGCTTGGTCAGTTACATTAGGACCTACTAGGGCCTCTGTGGTCGGGGAAACCTGGTCGTTAAGGTCAGACATAATTTTACTTTCTACTTTTACCACGTTTACCGTTTGTCGAAGGCTAGGTAGTTGACTGACAGTGTAAGCCTCTAAGTACTGAGGTGTCTGTCGTCTGCGCCGCGGGCGTTCTAGGTTAGGAGGATCGTTTCGTGGAGTGTTCATCATAGGCCATTTCGATATTAATAACACTATATTAATATTACACTAGTTACCATCCGGCTCGAAGGACCAATTGTAGCTGAGGGGTACAATTCCCTGACTGTATTGTTAGATATGATATTTAATACCACTACCTCATGTACTTTAACTTCTGGCCACCCAGTACAAGATATAAGTATGATGAACACTTTCCCACCTGATGAAACGAACCAACACAAATGGACCAAATCGAATATTTAATACAGCAAAGGGTGTATACAACATTCACTTAATTACATTTATGATTTGAGATGTTGAGTATGCACTTTTATGGCAAATGAGTATTCGTAGGTAAATCAACATTGAATGTCCAATCTCTGGTTGCGCAGGGAGTAAGTATACAACCTGGAATATTTAGGAAACGATAGCGATAGTACTTAAATGATTATAGCTGGATACACTAAGGGGGGGGGGGTCCCGCTGGTTGTAAGACAGTAGGAGGGGGGGGTTAGAGAAGTCGCTGGCGGTATCCCATCTGGCCGACGGTGTCTTGGGAGAATCCAAAGTCTTAGACCCAGTGCCCACAGAACCTCGGGCCGCAGACGAATACAGCTGGACCCTCTGTGGAACGGTATCTGCCGGTCCACAACGGAGAGACGTGGTGCGACCTCACGTGTAGAGCGCCGCCTCACCTGTAGTCCTCTCCGGGGGGTAATTCCAACACTCGACAGTGTTGGCCTTTATCCATGGAATAATCAAAGCACATAAAGCATAATCCAAGAGCCGTGGAAGGCTCGCCGTCGTCGGGTAGAGTAATCCAATATACAGGTCCAGTCGCTCTTGACCCGGAGCTCCTCGGATGCAATCACCACTAGGGGTCTGACCAGCCTGGATAAGCGTCCAGATAACGTCAGGAACGATGGGGGTACTGATAACTGTAGAACTCGAACCGAACGATGCACCATACATAAATAGACTATTATTAGCTTAATAGAATACGTCCAACTCGACGGTATGGTGCCAAACTATGACCATTCAACTATTAATCTACACGATATCTCAATGCCTATTCTGGGCCAAGTAGGCCTTACTACACCGCACGTGCTTCGTGGGGAGGCTTTTGCGTCTGTCACTCTGTTGGAGGGTAAAGAACTGGACTAAAAGAAAGTTCTACTTTACGAGCGCCATATATATATGCGCTATGAACAAATAGTACCACACGTATTTCGCCCGGCATATTACTGCGCGGAACCGGGGGCTGCCTCGACATGTTAGGCGGCACGATTGAACTTGAACCTAGGGGTATGGCAACCTGGCGCCAGGTTCTCGTCCAATGGTAGAATGAAACTATTATGGGCTGTTTAGTAGAAACGGGGATATTCAATGCATATTGTACAAGGAATATACAGGGGATATCAAACGATATACAAATACAATTAAATATATATATATAAATAAATATACATATTCGGTTTAATCTGATCCTTCACAACACTCGCTGTTTGCTTCGTTAGCGTCGTTAGCCACGCTTCTAAGTCTCTTTGCTTTGGGTGTTGATATGCGTGTTTCCGAGAGTAGGTTGAAACTATTTCCTGGCGGTACCGGGGGTGAGGTCCTGGTTCGTTTATTTCTCCTTTTATCCTTGGCGGTGGTCCACTGCTTTGGTTTAGCTCCTTGGTTGTGCCAAGGACCGTCTTTTGGGTGGTGCTGTTCTGTAGCTACTAGCATTGGCCAGGTCCCAATCATGGTATTGTTGGCTATATTTGTAGTAGCTTCAAAAATAGAGTCAATGAGTTGCTCATCCTGTTGGATTTGGTGCAGGGTAGAAACCCGAGCCTCCAGCTCTACAATCCTCATACTCATCTTCAAGCAGTTAGTACATTCTGTGGGAGAGCCGAGTCCCGGCATCTTCCCTTATTTCCTGTCTTTTCAGGTTAGGTTAAACTGAAGCTAAGCTAGGTACTTAGCTGGTGGTGGTGGTGGTGATGATGATGGTGGTGGTGGTGATGATGGTGGTGATGGTGGTGGTGGTGATGGTGGTGGTGGTGGTGGTGATGGTGGGTCACTTCACAACCGGGGTCTTTATGAAATATCATACAACAGAGCTGTCCGTCGCTCTCTCTTAAACGGGGCAGTTTCCGTCGCCCTGGAGATGTCAGTTTTCTCTCCCCTACACGGGGCAGTTCTCTGGAGCGGTCCGTTGCTCTATTACTCACATGACCAAACCACTGTCGTCTTCCGTCTCGTTAAAACTCAAAATAACAAGGAAAACCTCTGTATTCCTTGTCTTTCATAAATATCCTCGCCTTCAGTGGCCGACATAGTCCTTTGTGTGTAGCTGATAAGACGGCTCGCTATTCCTCCCACGGAAAGATCTTGCTACTCGTCCTTTCGATAAATCTGAATAGATAAGAAAATTCACAGTTCTGGAGAAGTACCATAGGAACTGGGAGTTAACGTACAGAGTATTTAGAGTTGAAAGGGCTATAATCAGGGGTGTAAAAAGTACCCAGAAATTATACTTAAGTGAAAGTATGGGTACCGTCTCAAAATCGGACTCAAGTAAAACTCAAAGTATCTGGCTAAAAACACACTTGAGTAAAAGTAAAAAAGTCCTACTTTTAAATGTACTTAAGTACTACAAAGTAAAAGTATATATTTTTTTAAAGGGATAGACCACAGGGGTCTCAAACTCATTTCATCGTGGGCCAAGTTTTCATTTTAACTATACATTGCACCAGGTGAGTTAGTTGAAGAGGTGAGCCAATTAGTGAAATCATCAGCTGATGTTTAGGCAAGGCTGGAATGAAACCAAGCATACACTCTGCCCACAATGGAATGTGTTCTGCGATAGACAATGCTGAAATGAAAGAACAGAGGACACTTTTTTTGCATTAAAATGATTGAATGCCATTCTCCATTGAAGGTAAACTAACATGGATGGCATTCACATCACAGCATGAATAATATATCACAATATTAAAAACAGAATGGTGTATCCTGAATAATATCACAATATTAACCACAGCATACTGGAGTACCCTGAATAATATCACAATATTAAAGGCAGAATACTGGAGTACCCTGAATAATATCACAATATTAAAGACAGAATTCTGGAGTACCCTGAATAATATCACAATATTAAAGACAGAATACTGGACTGGAGTACCCTGAATAATATCACAATATTAACCACAGCATAATGCTGATCTGACTGTCTATTCTTCTGATAGCAGGTGTTTAATCAAAGATCCCCGCTTTCTAGTGTTGCACAAGAACCAATCAGCATGGGTATGGGCGGGTTTATTTTACATTGATGGGGATTTGATTGGCTGTTTACCTGCGGTTGCAGGATAAAAACGTTAATGTTAGTTCGGCCAGATAAACAATTGAAATATACTAATTAAAATGGTTGGACCTGTGAGATTTGTACTTTGTAGGTCTGCATTTTAAATGTAAGGAGTAAAAAGTATGTTTTTTTTCTCTGAAATGTAATGGAATAAAAGTACAAAGTATACAAACCTAATAATACTCGAGTAAAGTACAAATCCCCCAAAACAGTACTTAAGTATTGTAACAAAGTACAATTACTCAAGTACTTTACACCCCTGGCTATAATAAATCATTATAGTAGCGATAGGCAGAAAAATACGGAGCGACAGTAAAAAGCAGCTTGCTTTGCAGAAGCAGGAAGTAGGAGGAGTCCAGGTGTATGGAGGGGGAGGAGTCCAGGTGTTCATGAGGGCTGCGTGCCCAAGGTTTGGTGTTCTTGCCCTGCATCAGTTACGATGAAGGTGACTGAGGGAAGCGCTGTGAGTGTTATGTTAGTCTGTTTGTCTCTGTGTGGGGCTGCACCAGATAACGGTTGCAAAATGGGTAACTAGGGAAGCGCCATACAGTAAGTGTTGTCTGTCATGATGACGTTATTGTGGAACGCATCTGATAGACTGCAGAGGTAGTATAGTATTTTTGTTATTTTGATTAAGTCACTGTTATGAATGTCACCTCTGCACCTTGGAAGGCTGGGCAATAAAAGCAACCTCAACACTTCTTATTCCGACCACTACGCCATCATTTGTGTGAGTTTGGACGAGGGAGAAAAAGGACCCTGTCACAATATATATATATATGAAATATTTAATCTGATTAATCGCATGATTGTCCATAGTTAACTCACGATTAATAGCAAATTAATCAAAAAAAATTTAATTTCTTTTTTATCTACCTTAACACTTTCTCTGCCATGCTTATATCCATCAATGTTTG
>NC_140183.1:56538343-56545843 GCF_963971535.1 Notolepis coatsorum
CCCTCCTAAATCCTGACACAGTGTCATTAATTTGCACACATTGCTGTCTGTTTTCCAAGTAGCTCTTCAGCCAAGAGTTAGCTATACCTCGTATCCCATACTTCTCCAGTTTTCTCACTAATATGCTGTGATCTATTGTATCAAAAGCCTTCTGTAGGTCAATATATTATATACTGTACCAATAGAACACTCGTCATTGTCAACTGCTTTAGTTATTTCTTCTACCATCTCCATCACTGCATATGTAGTAGTTCTATTTTCCCTAAACCCATACTGGTGTTCACTCAGTATTTTGTATTTGCCAATGAAAAGATCCAGTTGTTTCACAAATAATTTCTCTAATATTTTTGAAAATTGAGGAAGTAGAGACACTGGTCTATAATTGTCCATTTGATTCCACGTCACGCAAACCCTTTTCCCCCGACGTTTTCGCTAATGGAAGGGCATTGGGAAGTTGTAGAAACGACCGAGATCTACCCCTGTAAATATTTTCGCGGGGATCGGAATACGTGTGGGAGCTCGCGCAAAATTGGCGAGATACCCCCGGGAGAAATCTTGCGTCGATCAGCAAAAGGGCGCGCCCGTGGGAGCCCACCCAAAATCAGTTTCCCTGAGAGTCATACTGTAGTTACTCCTGCCGTTTCCCTGTGCTCTACTGCCCGCCTGCCGACCCACGTGGAGGTCAGGAAACTGACCTTTGACCCCCCCCCCCCTCCCATTTGGCGTTAGATGTTATTTTAGCACAAACCACACTACTGACATTTTGGATTAGATGTTATTTTAGATGTTTCTGTTCAAATAAAATCTTATGTCCAAACAAATGCATCCAATTACATTGTCCAATTACCTATATTTATAACTTTTTGGGTGGGGGCGTGAGAAATGCTGAGTGGCTAGTGACTTTGGAAAACCACTAGCCACAGTGGCTGGTGAGCCAAAAAGTTAATGTCAAGCCCTGGTTACATGTATCTTTTTGTGTGCTAAGTGCTAACACTAGCGTTTTAAGAGTTACAGTATAGCATCAAGAATTTAAGCATCCTAACTTTTGCGTTTTTTATAGCATTAAATCATCCCTCAGGGCAAAACTACTTTGTTTAGTCACATTTCTAGGAATGTTGTGCCTTTATTGTATTTAAACTAAACATGAAACAAATATATAGGCTACTGTTGGCTTACTGAACAGATATTGAATAATGAATTGACAGTAGCATCATACGGATCCCCAATCCCCATACGGATTACTATTTCACGTTTCATGTCAAAGAAAATATATTGTTTGATATTTATCACGCCTTTTTCGGAGGCAAGCTGCTTTGGACAAGCTGCTTTGTATAAATGTCCGTTCTATATACCATGAACTTTCATTCATTTGATCTTGCTCCGACGGACGGACCCTTCTGAGAGATTGAGATACATTATTCTATTTGTATGCTGGTGTAGGTATGTTGATATTTATTTTGTTTAAATAAATGACCTATAGCCTACTAGTTATGTCTCCCGTTGTATTGGGTTGCCCTCTTGTGGACATAATGCACAACATGAATAGATATTGGAATGGTTCGAACCTGTATGTGTTTTTTAGAAGGAATATGTCATTGGAATGTCATTTTTGGCCAATTTTGACAGCCCTAGTGTCTATCCCCTTTTGTGTGAATGTTGGGGGTCTTGTTAGTATGCTCTTCTTGGGGGAAGAGACATTGATATCCTGAAGTGTGTCACTCTGTAAAGCCCATGACAATATATTATGCTGGTTTGTGTGTATGTGTGTGTGTGTGCGTGTGTGCGTGCGTGTGCGTGCGTGCGTGCGTGTGTGCGTGTGTGTGTGTGTGTGTGTGAGAGAGTGAGGGGGCTGCTGTCTGTCACAGGGGAGACGTCACTCTCTGCTCCAGCCGGCGGAGGAGAAGAGACACTGATGAGGAAGAGAGTGATGGAAGAATGAGAGGGGGAGAAAAGGAGGAGTGAGACAGAGGGAGATTGGAAGAGAAGGACAGACAGTGAGGAATGCGAGAGAGAGAGAGACTAACAGAGAGAGAGAGAGACAGACACAGAGAGAGAGAGAGAGAGAGAGAGAGAGAGAGAGAGAGAGAGAGAGAGAGAGAGAGAGAGAGAGAGAGAGAGAGAAGGAGAGCGAGAGACAGAGAGAGAGTGACAGAGAGAAAGAGAGAGTGACAGAGAGAGTTGGAGAATTGTTCTGGGGGCTCTCTGCGCCAATGCAGGGCAGGCTGTGTGTGTGTGTGTGTGTGTGTGTGTGTGTGTGTGTGTGTGTGTGTGTGTGTGTGTGTGTGTGTGTGTGTGTGTGTGTGTGTGTGTGTGTGTGTGTGTGTGTGTGTGTGTGTGTGTGTGTGTGTGTGTGTGTGTGTGTGTGTGTGTGTGTGTGTGTGTGTGTGTGTGTGTGTGTGTGTGTGTGTGTGTGTGTGTGTGTGTGTGTGTGTGTGTGTGTGTGTGTGTGTGTGTGTGTGTGTGTGTGTGTGTGTGTGTGTGTGTGTGTGTGTGTGTGTGTGTGTGTGTGTGTGTGTGTGTGTGTGTGTGTGTGTGTGTGTGTGTGTGTGTGTGTGTGTGTGTGTGTGTGTGTGTGTGTGTGTGATATATCGCATTGGCCACAGTGGGCACCTCAATCACCCATGCTGCATGTGCGTGTATATGGGTGTGTGTGAGTCGCCTATATGAGTGACTGTGTGTGTGGGTGAGTGGATGTCACGTCTGAGCAATCGCTCACCGTCTGATTAGCATGATAATAGCTCCAGGACACTCACACACAAAAAAACACACACACACACACACACACACACACACACACACACACACACACACACACACACACACACACACACACACACACACACACACACACACAATGGCACATTGCACACATAGCAATGGAGGACATGCACAGGTTATGATGTGGTGAGGCAGACATCAACTGTAGATAGACTACTATTTTTGTCAAAAATGTTGTCTGTCATTATCGTATTGTGGATTTATTTTTCTATATTGATTATTGTGATACGCAATATTGCTACATCAGCTCTAAAAAAGCAATTAGTAAGTCGGATTTATTGTCACTCATCCGCTCCACCTGAAAATAAACTTGTTGCGGTGTTAGAATTGCTAAAGATGTGGACCCCCCCCCCCCCCCACCACCGGTTTCCATCAATAAAGAAAACAGCAAGAGTGCTGTTTTGAAATACTTTGCATTTGAGGTGAATGAACAAGGAAAGGCAAAGGATTCCAGCAAGCCCATGCTGTAAGCAAGCGGTGGGAAAGAGGGTGCTGCCACAACAAATTGAGCAAAGCACCTAACGTTAAAGGACCGACCTCTATAAAGAAGAGGTTGGTGACAACTCTCATTTCACCGGAGCATTAAAACAAGATGGCCCAATAAACTGTTAAGTGTGTTGCCCCATAGCCATGTTTGAATCTCTAATGCTAAAAGCTAAACCCCCTCAGAGCTATCAGACAGATAGGTTTCACTTGATAGGAAAAATACTTTGACAACACAACAGTACACATTCATAATAAAGCATACAAATGTGATTTTACTTCTTATTTGGCTATTTCTAAGATTAGTTCATTACATTATGTTGTTTCTTTTAATAAAGGCCTGATCTAACATGAGAAACAAATTGAAGGTTTCTAAAAAGTGATTTTTGTGTTGTTTAAATACAGATGGTAGGGTAGGCTGACAACAACACAATCACAGCCTACCCTACCATCTGTATTTAAACAACACAATCACAGCCTACCCTACCATCTGTATTTAAACAACACAATCACAGCCTACCCTACCATCTGTATTTGAACAACACAATCACAGCCTACCCTACCATCTGTATTTAAACAACACAATCACAGCCTACCCTACCATCTGTATTTAAACAACACAATCACAGCCTACCCTACCATCTGTATTTAAACAACACAATCACAGCCTACCCTACCATCTGTATTTAAACAACACAATCACAGCCTACCCTACCATCTGTATTTAAACAACACAATCACAGCCTACCCTACCATCTGTATTTAAACAACACAATCACAGCCTACCCTACCATCTGTATTTAAACAACAGAATCACAGCCTACCCTACCATCTGTATTTAAACAACACAATCACAGCCTACCCTACCATCTGTATTTAAACAACACAATCACAGCCTACCCTACCATCTGTATTTAAACAACACAATCACAGCCTACCCTACCATCTGTATTTAAACAACACAATCACAGCCTACCCTACCATCTGTATTTAAACAACAAAGTATGATGCAAACTCACACAAAGCTAAGAAATTCAACAGGGCCATGTGGTATCGAAGTGGTATTGAATATGTATATATGTTCAATATATTGTATTGAAATGAGAAAGTATGACCACACTATAGCCTACACACACACACACACACACACACACACACACACACACACACACACACACACACACACACACACACACACACACACACACACACACACACACACACGATGGAGCCAACTTTACGCTCACAGCCACACCCTGCTTACTATTAAAAGAACATTCTAAATAAAGATTCATTCATCCATTCTAGATGTACATGTCCTGTACACACCTGCTACCAATCACACCCTATTACCAGATACCACAAGAGCGCACACACCTGAAGTCACTCCTGATTACCAGATCCCTGCACTCCAAGAGCGCACACACCTGAAGTCACTCCTGATTACCAGATCCCTGCACTCCAAGAGCGCACACACCTGAAGTCACTCCTGATTACCAGATCCCTGCACTCCAAGAGCGCACACACCTGAAGTCACTCACATCTGATTAGGCTTTAGACACATTTTGGAGGTGGGAAGCAACAGGAAAAGAGGGCAGAGTTTGAGATAGCTCAGTTGTCTCCAAGGGGGAATTCCGTTCCACATTACTGTACACACAAGACAACAGTACATAACATACATTGACAGACAAAAGTATACACAGTACACAGTACCTGTTCAGCCTATTGTTTAAGGGCTTGTTCTATGGCTGCAGGGATCAGGTTTTTCCCAAAACAAGCTCTTCTGCACCCCAGTGTTCTGTGCCTGCACCTGGAGGGCAGTAGGGTATGATGGTGATTGAGTGGGTGTGTGATGTCCTGTTCTATTGAGGTTGCAATGCTTACAATGGCCATATTGCTTAGCTCTGCAAGGTTGAGGATTTATCCTGGCAGCTGTGTTGGTTTGGCCTGGTTAGTAACAGATAATGTTCATTCCGACAGCCATCAGACTTTATAATGCATCACTGTGCCTCACTGCATCACTGAGCACAGGGTGACAGTACTATCTTCCTGGTCTTTTACTTTTACAATTTTACACTTACTGTATATTTCTGTAGATTTTTACTGTATATTTTATATTAGAATGTAACATAGGAAATGTATATCCCGGACCGTATTTAATTCTTAGGTTTATTTTTATTCTTATTATTTCGTTTTTGTCTACCCAAATGTTTACTGTTTACTGTGAGCGATTTGTAGTGTCAAATTTCCCTCGGGATGAATAAAGTCTTTCTATTCTATTCTATTCTATTCTATTCTATTCTATTCTATTCTATTTCTATTCTATAACAAGTGGAACAATACAATAGGATGGGCTGAATAATGCCCTGGTAGGCGGTGCTCAGCAGTAGGAGGTGGGGGTAACATAGAGTCTGATGGTTGTCTTTGGTGGCTCCTTTTTTGGGTGTAGTTAGTGTGCTGTTTGAACTGTCACTCTGAGGTATTTGAAATTGTCAATCATTTCAACTGTTATTTGATCAACTGATATTGATGAGAATGGAGTGCTGATGTGATGGGAGACCAATTATTATTCATTTCCCAGAGGGTAGGTATTGTGGCCGTCTGGAAGGAGTTGCAGAAGAGTAAATGAAGAATTGGTGAGAGTTCCAGGGCACAGGTCTTCAGCACCCTTGCTGGGATGCCCACATACCCCCAGGGGGCCTTGCCCAGCTGGCTAACACCCAGTGAGGTTTCAGACCTAGTTAGGGTTTTCACCTTCTGAAATGCCTGCTTGGTGTTTATGTTGCCAAATTCGAATTCCAATTTGTCCTTAAATTTCATTTTCGCCATCAACTCATTTTTAGTTTTTCGGTTTAGCCATTTTGAGGCTAGCCCAGACTTTGAGCTTAAAAGCGGACCCACCCCAACATGCCAAACCGCATAAGCCCACCCGTCACCCCTCACCTGTCATGTCCAGCCCATAGGGCCAGAGTCATACCATTCCTGCTCGCTCAGCAGGGAGCCAGTCAAGTCACCTCTGGTCTCATTGGAGGCTGTGTGCGACATCCCTGTGGGCCCTCCCACTTCTCAAAATCTATCATCTAATCCAGTGGTTCCCAAAGTCGGGGTCGCGACCCAAAGGTGGGCCGCGAGCAGCCACGGGTGGGCCGCGAGATGATAAAAAAATTTAATAAAAAATCTTTATTTTTTTATTTTTTTTTTTTTTGTCAGGCCACTGAACTTAGAAGCAGGCCAGGACAGTGTTTCTAGTTGTATTCTAAAATTCTATTCTATTGTATTCTAAAATGTGACTATATGGTTTTATATTAACTTAATAAATAAACAAAAACGAAAAATCTACTTATTTCAACGAACATTTCAAACTAAATAACAGATTATGCACATAAAACGCTGAAAACAACCGAAGCAACAATAGTATTTTAATGAGGCTATTATTATTATCATTATTATTTTGCAACAAGTTAGCCCTCTCATAAATACTAAATAGCACATATAAATGAATAACTAACTTGAACTAACTTAATAGGATTGAAGTGATATTTGGCTTAAAAAATCGGTCGCCTGGCAAAAAAAAAAAAAAAAAAAAAAAGCCTGACGATGTGCATTGGGCCGCGGCTCTCTGACGCCTTATTTTCTGGGCCCTGGCCTGAAAAGTTTGGGAACCCCTGATCTAATCCCTCTGGTGAGGCAGGCCAGGATTTCCAAATGTACTACTGCATGTCTGTATGGAACAAGCAGTCTCATCCCTTGTCACCATGGAGTCCTGGCGATTCTTAATTGCAATGTAAACACTTAGAGGAGGAGGAGCTACAGTAGTACATTAAGAGTTTTAAATACAAGGGGCACATACTGTATCTGTAATATGTTGTTTAATGCTGTCCATACTGAATAAATTATACTTTTTGTATAATTAATAAAATAGACTTTCTCTCTGTCACACACACACACACACACACACACACACACACACACACACACACACACACACACACACACAGACAAGGACAACACTGCTAATACTGTACAGTACATATTGCTAAATAAAATACTCCTGTTGGACAATAAAGCCTCCAAAAACTCCCTTTACTCATGTGTGTGTGTGTGTGTGTGTGTGTTTGTTTGTTTGTTTGTTTGTTTGTTTGTTTGTTTGTTTGTGTGTGGGAGGGGGGGGGGGGGGGTGCATGCATTATGAGTGTGTGGGTATGTAAATTACCTTCAGCAGCTTGTTTGTGTGCGTGT
>NC_140183.1:56550843-56567259 GCF_963971535.1 Notolepis coatsorum
AGGTCACTACATAAGAAAAGGTCACTTTAAAAACTGTATATTGTATAGTAGTGTACATAGGACTCATTACCTATAAGCTTAGCATTATATTGTATTTTATCTTAGTACTTTTATCATGTCTATTTTATTATCTATTCTATTTTATTCTATTATTATTTGTATTTTTTGCACAATCAAAGCGGGCATGGCCACCTTCATGTCACTATATTATGTCTTGTGTATGTATGTGATGAATAAACCTCTTGAATCTTGAATCTTGAAAACATCTCATTTCATCAGAGCTTCTACCTAACGGGTTGGCGTGCCTTTGATGTGAGTTTGTTGTGCCACTTCCAGCATTGAATTAGGTCAATCATACAAATCACCAGCACAACCATTAGAACCGTTTCTTTTTTCTTTTTTTTGCAACAAGGTAGGTTGTGCCTGGAGGGAGCTGTACTGTAGCTGCCCTTATGAAAGAGCACCATGATCAGGGGAGGAAATTAGGCCACTTTACTCGCCAAATGCGAGTATTTTTTTACGTTTGGCGAGTGATTCATGAAGACCACTCGCCAGTCTGGCGAGTATACAAAAAAATAAAACATTCTGCAATCACTGCACTGGCAAACGGTGAGCGTCTTCTGACTGTTCGCTTTAGTTGACAGTGCCACGAGAGCACTGCACAAGACCACCCGCGGACATATAATGTTTAATAAACGTTTGCGCAGTACTGGCCAACCCGCGGACATATAATAATAAAAGTCCCGCGGTACTACTAGGCTAGCCATCAGGAGCACTCGCAAACAGATAACGTTAAACACAGCAGAAGATGGAAAACAGACAGACTGACCAACGGGGAACTGCATCCAACCCTAGTACAACCATCGAGTATAAGTTACTAAGGACACATTTAAATCACAGAGGTGTAATGTTGTCTACTGGAACTGTATACAGTGGTTAGCTTCTAGTTAGCGTTTTAGCTAACGTTAGCCCCGTGTGCTCAAAGCAGCCAGCTAGGTGTATATCTGTTATGACTATAATGTTTCCAAAAAAGCACCGGACTACGACGTAAGGTTAAACATTTTATTTCATGCTCAAAAGCCCCTGGCTTGCACATCGCAGTCACGAAAGGGGCTAGCTCAACCAGTGTACTGTGCACAACGTCAACAGCACACCAACCCAACTGACGGTACCACAACACTTGACGGTACTTCACAGCACTGTCGTAAGACCACTGTGCTGTCTTAAAGGCACAGTGTGCCTACCCAGATGCATACACAACATTGACGCGGCTTGACATACAAAGAAGTAATTATCACAATTAGCGATTTTTTTTGTCTGGTAAAAAATCTGTTTGGCTGGTAAAAAAAATCAGATACTCGCCAGTTGGCTGGTAAGCCAAAAAGTTAGTTTCCTCCCCTGACCATGATGGTTGAAAAAGCCCTCAGCGGCGGTCAGGTGGCATAGCGGAGATTGTGCTCGTCACCAATGCAAGAGGCTGCGGTCTCGACTCCCGGAGAGTCAGCATTGCCTTGGCTTGGGCTGATCGCTATACTAACCCGTTTTGGCTGAGTTAGGGGGAGGGAAGCCGTGGGTGGGTCCTGGGCATTGTGGACAGCGACCCCTACAGTTCGGTCGGGGTGCCTGCACAGCGAGGGAAGGATCTGGAGAAAGGTAGTGTGACCTTCCACACGTTACACTCTCCCGGTGAGAATCTGCGCTGCCAGGCTGGCTGCCGGCTGGCTGCACATGTGTCGGAGGAAAGCATGTGACTGTAGGAGCAACAATACATTGGACCATGTCTACACCAACATATACTGTAGGAGCAACAATACATTGGACCATGTCTACACCAACATATACTTCCTGTGTATCACTTGTGCCGCCGACTCAGATTCCCCTAGGTTAAAAAATAAATATGCAATTTAAATCAGAAAATGTTCCATGTTGACTATTTCTGACTTCTCACAAGTATTTTTCCATTAACTAAAAATAGACAAAAATGTCATCCGTTTTCGTCGACTAAATCTAGACTAAAACAAAAAAGACAAAATTGAGACAAAAACTGACTAAGACTAAAATGCTCAGACATTTAGTTGACTAAAACTGACTAAACGAAAAATAAATGAAGATGACTAAATATGATGAAAACGAAAAAGGAGCACTTGACACATGACTAAGACTAAAACTAAAATGAAAATAGCTGCCAAAATTAACACTGCATATATGACATACACGACATACAAATAGACAGTACTGCTACATCTATACATTTATGACATACCAGATTTGCAAATACAGTACTGTTTGTGATACAAAAAGGGTCCAGAAAAGAGAGTATATACATTTGACGTAGAAACTGTACATTGGAGGAGGTTGGGTAGGTGGGGTGGGGTTGGGTGGGTTTTGGGGGGGGGACACTGTACATTGGAGGTGGTAGGGTGGGTGGGGTGGGGGGGGTGGTTGGGTAGGAGGGGTGGGTGGGGTGGGTGGGGGACACTGTACAACTGTACAAGCAAAACTGTACATTGGAATATTGACAAAACCATACTTGGTCATTTACTGTACATTGGAGGGGGTTGGGTTAGGACATTTACAGGGGCCAGTTTCGAATTGCAGTCTCCCGTAGGTGTTCTTTGAGAGTGGTTTTGAAAGTGGGTAGTGATTCACATTCCTTTACAGCTTTGGGTAGGGCGTTCCACATTGATGTGGCATAATTGCGAAACGTGTTTAGTCCCTTGTTTGAGCCGAATCTGGGTTTAACATGATTTGCGGAGCTCCCTCTGGTGTTGTGATCATGGTATTCACTGACCTTTGGGAAGTATTTTGACATGTAAGATAAGATAAGATAAGATATTCCTTTATTGATCCCCTTGGGGAAATTCAGGCATCATAGCAGCATGGGGAAAGGGGGGGGGGGGGTGGGTACAGGTAGTAAAAACAACACAAACAGTGTAAACAAGTAGGTCAATATAATTTACTATCTAACTAACTGAGATATATATTCACAGTATTCACAGTGTCACATAAGGTGCAGTATGCATAAGGTAGTGTTATAATTTACTATCTAACTAACTGAAATATACATTATTCACAGTATCACAGTATCCACATAAGGTGCAGTATGCCTAAGGTAGTGTTATTGTCCTCCTTGGGTTCCTATTAGTTCTAGGTCAATGTCTGGCAGCAGTCTCTGCCCCCTGTTGTGGAGCCTGGAGGCCGCTAGTCGCTGCCCACTGTTGTGGAGCCTGATGGCCGCTGGTATGAAGGACTGTCCGAGGCGGTTAGTTGAGTGTCGGGGGGGTATGAGTCTGTGGCTGAACGTGCTTCTCATCTTGACTAGCTCGTCGTAGAGGGGGTGGTAGGGGTTCTCCAGGATGGCAGCCAGCTTCCTTCTCATCCCCCTCTCTGCCATCACCTCTAGTCTAGGTAGCTCGACTCCCACCATGGAGCTAGCCTTCCTCACCAGCTTGTTGAGCTTGTTGGTGTCCCTTGAGTTAATGTAGCCTCCCCAGCATGCCACAGCATAGAAGAGGACGCTGGCCACTACAGACTGGTAAAATGACTGCAGCAGTCTATTGCACACGTTGAAGGACCTGAGTCTCCTCAGGAAGAACAGCCTGCTCTGTCCCTTCCTGTAGAGGGCCTCTGTGTTATGTACATGGGTACCTTGGTCGTGTAGTCTGTAGTGTATCTTGTAGACCAGGCCCATTGCAAGTCGTCTACTCTAAGCCATCCTAGGTTGTCAAAGTGGGCAGGGGTGAGGTGGGTTCTAGGAGTAAGGTCAAGCAGTAGTCTGACCAGTTTGTTTTGAGATTTTTCGACACTTCGACACGCTGCCCAGGAGGAGCGGGAATCGAACCAGGAACATGCCGACTACCAGACGACTGCTCGAGCCCCTGCTGTCTAGTCGCTGCCGTCTCTGTAATGAGAGGCTCGTTGTGGCCTGCCCCCCCCCCCCCAGGAATGTTATGTTATTAAAATGGGACATGCACTCCCTCCCCCCTCACCCCTGGACTGCGGTGTGCATAATGTTTGTGTGTGTGTGTGTGTGAGCGAGACTATTTTTATGTGCGTGTTCATTTCAGATACCACTAAGACTTGGCTATTACTTACAGTAACCCTGTGTTCCCCTGGGGGAATCAAGGATTCAGCGTGTCTTTTAAGTGAAAAATAAGCCCATTCAATCTGTGTGTGTGTGTGTGTGTGTGTGTGTGTGTGTGTGTGTGTGTGTGTGTGTGTGTGTGTGTGTGTGTGTGTGTGTGTGTGTGTGTGTGTGTGTGTGTGTGTGTGTGTGTGTGTGTGTGTGTTTGTGTGCAAGTTTACGCTTGTGCATTTTCAGTGTGTGCCTTTGTGACGGTGTGTGTAATATGTGTTCCTGTAGGCACGTGGGCTGAATACTGCAGTGGAGCTCAGCGGTGAGGAATATGGCCTCAGAAAGCTTGTTTTCTCTCATTTGATGAATGTCAGCGTGCAGCTCCCCTGACTTCTTTCATCACATTGACTCGTAAATATTTCATGCATTGTCCAGTTGAAATCAGCCAGGCTACTATTTGCCTTATAGCTTCCGGTCACGTATCCTGGATACTACTCCAGTGTCATGAGACAGCCTGATTTAATTTCTTTGCAGATCGCCGTCGACTGATTTTCTGTTGGTGTGAATTCCTGTCAATTAGACCCTATTTACACCCGGTATTAACATGCGCTCTGTATCTGGATAATGAAAAACGCACGTGAACGCAAGGTGTAAATGCACACAGTACGCTTTGCGATCGGAACGTGATCAGATCAGCCAGACCACCTCCAGTGGTAGTCAGGCTCACATTGTGGTCGGAACTCGGCCAGAGTCAGCCAGGTGTAAATGCAATCGTGTTGGCATTATGGAATGTTTAGCCTGACGTGCCTCTAGCTCCTCCCTTGGGTCTGAAAGCAGCACACGAGCAATAAAGTAGTCAATAAAGTTATGTGTTGGAGTCACGTCTCTCATCCTATGATGAAATCCTGGCACTGTAATCATAGGGGGGAAAGACGAGTGTTACAGAGGCAACTGGCTGTCATGTGCTGGTCTGGGGCTTTTACCATTATCGAAGTTTAGCTTCGGTTTAATTCCATGCACGGAAGGCTTGTTTACAGTGGGGAGAACTGGTGTTGGCTAGTACAGAGAAATGGAGAAACCGTCTTGTCCCCACAGTTTAATGTGATTACAGTGCCAGGAATACATTATGGGAGTAGAGACACCATCACCACTGTGGTAAGTCAAACTGATTTAGCCTGAAGGCTAACATTATTATTTGTTTACTTGTGTGTGCTAATGTGAGACCCAAAGGAGAGCTAAGTCTGTGTGTTAGGAAAAAAGTACATAACCGGGGTGTGGCTGGGTAGCACAGTGGACTAAGCACTCGCCTACTACCGACTCTGGGATCGAATCCAGCTGTCAGCGGTACCTCTGGCTTGGTCAGTCATCCCTACTAACACAATTGGCAGTGTTAGCGGGTGGGAAGCCGGTGGGGTATGTGTCCTGGTCGTTGTAAACTGCGACTGTTCAGCAGGGAGTGGGTCTGGGGGAAATAGCGTGAACCTCCGCACGCGTTACGTTCCCCCAGTGAAACTCCTCGCTGTCAGGTGAAAATAATAAGCTGGCGACTCCACATGTATCGGAGGAGGCATGTGGTAGTTCTACACCCTCCCCAGGCCGACAGTGGGGCAATGCGCGCAACGACCAGGAAGGGAATTGGCATAACGACTAAATTGGGATGGGTGAAAAAGTACAGAAAAAGCCCAAAAATAAACTACATAACCCACTGACCTAGCTATATATTTTGATACTGATACTTTGATATTTTGATATTGACAATGGTCCTCATTCTCGAACGGACATACGTAAAGGTTACCAAGGAATTCTTCTTAACTCAATTTACATACTTATTCGGCATTCTCTAACGGCTTCATATTGACAAAGTACAGACCGGTGTGCACCCGTGTTTTCAACAGCTTTCTCTGGGACAAGTCATTGGGGATTGCCGATACTACAGACATCCGTGGAATTAAATAATTATAATGATAATAAATACGACAATATTTGTATCATTAACAATTACGTTTAGCATTTATAGTCCTGACTCAATGAGGCATTGGGCCTCATTCATGAAGCGATATAAGAACAGATTTCATTCTTAATTAAGTAGCATTTCCTCTTATTTTGTTCTTACCTGGGATTCAGCAATGTTTTCTTATTGTTACTTTTCTCTCAGGCAAGATCAAATTCTAAGAGTGGTCGAGAGCACTCTTACCTAGATAAGAAACTCTTACCCAGATGAGAAACATTAAAAAAAAAAAGCCTACCATTCCTAATAATAATAATACATCAGATTTATATAGCGCTTTTCCTAATGCTCAAAGACACTTTACAAAACAAACAATACAATACAATACAGTTTTAGTAGATACAATAAAAAAATATATATAAAAAGGTGAGAGAGGAAGGAGTTCATGGGTTGAAAGCAAACCATTGGTCAATACTCAATTGCCCCCAAATACCCCCAAATACGACTTTATAAACCCAGAACTTATTGCATGCGTTCTTCTTCTGAAATGGATTATATATTGCTGTTAGAACAGTTAGATGCTGGCTTTTTATCTTTCCCTGAGAGTCCACATTACAGTTCTACTTTTGTTTTGATGTGAAAAGTGATGCTGCATAAGATGACTGCACTTAGCACTGACTGAGAAAGTACACATTACAGTTCTACTTTGACGTTTTAATGTTGGACCAAAGCATTGCATGTAATTAGAATACAGGCAAATAAAAGTCATTAAGTTTAAAGTACAATCTTGGCTGTCTTTTTCTCTCAACGCTTCAATAGGTAGATCTTGCCTTCACCAAGGCCGAGGTCAGGGATCTTGGGCTTAAAAAGGTTGGTGACCACTGCTTTAGTAGCTGTCCCAAACCCTGACATGTAAATCAAATCAAATCAAATCAAATTTATTTATAGGGCCCGACAACACACGTTAATGTCCCCATGGGCCGTACAGATCTTCTTTAAACAAGTCAAGAAGAAAACATAACAATAAGTCAAGAACAGAACAAGAACACCATAAGGTCCAAACATTTTTAGATGAATGCAAATAAATGAAAGAATGCAAGCACTCCCAGACATACCCCACGCGAAGGTAAGGAAAAACTCACTAAAACCTAACAATAGGGAAAAAAGCTCCACAGGCAGTGTGGAGGAGAGAAACCTTAGAAGGGCCATTCAAGGGGGGATCTCCCTTCTTAGATGTTGGTGATAGTAGTGTTGCAGACTGACAGTTGGTAAGCATGCATTTCAATGTATGTAAATAACACTTCATTTTTTTTTTAGAATTTGTTCAATGGTGTAATTTCAAAGATCTTCATGATTTAGTTTAAACAGAAGTTGAACCATTTAGATTTATTCTGGGTTTAATTTTTAAATTAAAAAACTATACTCAAAAAACCTTGTCCCTAGTTTTCATGTCACTACCGAAACACAGGAGTTTTAGTCCATTGGCTGAGCCTGTTTTTTAGCCACACCCCTGCATTTTTGACCAGGCATTGACACTGCCTCCCTGTCCCTCATGGCTGCATGGTAAGTAGCTAAATCCCATACTTTTGAAATAAATGTGTTCCAAAGTCTGAAAATCGGTGTGTAACTTTAAGAATGGAACACATTATTCTCTTCAATAAGGTGGTTTTTTGGGGGTTTTTATGCTAAATATTATGTTTTTATGTATTATGTAGTCACTACCGAAACACTGGGTGTTTTGTAAAAAAAATTAAGTATATTGAGTTATAAACTAAAATGTTATGATACTGATTGGTTAAATGTACGTTCAATTTCATCAATCATTAACTCTGAAATCAATATGATCAGTGTTATACATCATTCTACGCGGGTGGCGAGTGGATTTGGATGAGTCCTGGTAGTTAACGTTAGACTCCAGTATCTTTGAGCCAAAACACAAATGACATAACTAAAACGTTATTTTCTTTTCGCTCGACAAAAGAGAAATACGCGAGTAGCTGGGCTGGGCGCTGCCATTATCAATCAGGAATAGTAAACAAAACACGCCCCCAGCACAGCGTTTCCCCGCAGCAGACAGGATATGAGGATAATAATAATAATAATAATAATAATAATAATCACTACCGCTCGCTATCAATCTATGGCGTATATAACGCAAATAACGCATTAACGAACCATTCAGTAACGTAAGTAGCGTTACTGAATTTCAAAAGTAATGCGTTAGAGTACTAGTTATCGCCAAAAGTACTTTGTAACGCGTTAGTCCCAACACTGCACAGCACACACAGGGAACACTCTTGGAAGTTTCTGTGCCAGCTCATTAGGGACCTCAGAAACCACAGGAATGGGAGTTACAACTGGAGTAGCCAACACTTTGTCACCAGCCAAATCATTCCCTAGAATGAAGGACACCCCTCTTATGGGAATGTGAGAACATACCCCCACAACAACATTGCCTGATACTAAGGGAGAATTGAGTGTGACCTCATGCAAAGGTGCATCCACAAATCCACCTCCAAAGCCACGAACAACGACACCGGAATGCAAAGAAGACTTTTCTGAAAACGGCAAAATCCCCTCCAGAATGAGGGACTGAAAAGCTCCGGTATCTCTCCAAATTGTTATAGCCTGTTTGGACTCTAGTGCATTAGTCAGGGAAACAAATCCATCCATAAATCTTGAAGAACCCTCGAGCTCTTTGTCCACACGTTTGATACTTTCCCCATCACCCTCTAATGTTGGCATAGGTGTTCTGCATATGGTTTCTACCAGAGCCACCGTTCTGAAATTTTTCTGCTCAAGCACCGGGCACCCAGCAACGATATGACCAGGCTCTTTACAGTAGAAACATATAATCCCTTCTGGGAATGCACTAGCAGAACCACCCCGCCTAGGAGGTGAAGTTAACTGACCAGCAGACACAGGTTTTGGGAAACGGCCCCCCTGAACAGGACGCCTATCCCTGGACTCAACACGGTCACACACACATACACACACACACACACACACACACACACACACACACACACACACACACACACACACACACACACACACACACACACACACACACACACACACACACACACACACACACACAGAGACACACACACACACACACACATACATAACAGTGTGTGTGTGTGTGTCTCTGTGTGTGTGTGTGTGTGTCTCTGTCTGTGTGTGTGTGTGTGTGTGTGTGTGTGTGTGTGTGTGTGTGTGTGTGTGTGTGTGTGTGTGTGTGTGTGTGTGTGTGTGTGTGTGTGTGTGTGTGTGTGTTGGCTGATATAGTTTGTCTCCGGCACGACACGACTGAAAATAATTGAGGATGAATGTGTTTCAGTGAGTCACTATAATGACAAGCAGCAGTCTTTCTACGATGAGGCAGCGTGGTAGACAGCTTTGTACTGCACCAGCTCTATGGCTGTAGCCAAATTACTTCTCAGATGTGTCTGTTTGTGTGTGCATGTACATTTTTGATCGATATTGAGCTGTCACTAGCTCAATGTGTGTGTGTGTGTGTGTGCGTGCGTGCGTGCGTGTGTGTGTGTGTGTGTAAAAGTGCAGCAGTGGCAATTACTAGGAAACATGTACTAACTGACAGGATTTCACACATCCAAAGTGCACACACACGCGCACACACACACACACACATACACACACACACACACACACACACACACACAGCATACACACATAAAATAACACAGGCACGCATACACAGAAATGTACGTACAGTATACACAAACACAGAGGAGACATGCTTTATTTATTTGTGGGACTTTTTAAGTTAATTAGTCTTGAGTCCAGAGGAAAACAGTAATTGCATCCCGGGGGTGAAGAAGGGATGGCAAAAGAAACAAGAGAATAAGACCTAGAGAGAGAGATAGAGATAGAGAGGGGGGGGGGTGAGGGAGAAATATAGATACAGAGAGGGAGACATATAGATACAGAAGGAGAGAGGGGAAGAGAGAGAGGGATGAGGTGGGGGAGGAGGAAGAGAGGGAAATATAGATACAGAGGTAGAGAGGGAAAGAGAGAAGAAGCAAGAGAGGGAGGTAAAGTTGGGGAGTGCTTGGCAGGCAGTTAGGTTTTATTGGAACAGGGAAATAGTGTTTGTTTGTATGTATGTGTGTGTGTGTGCATGTGTGTGTGTGTGTGTGTGTGTGTGTGTGTGTGTGTGTGTGTGTGTGTGTGTGTGTGTGTGTGTGTGTGTGTGTGTGTACAGGATGTGTGTTTGTGAGAAAGAGCGGGTGGCAATCAGACAGATCGGATTTGACTGATTGAAACAGTGTGCCTGTCTCTCTGTTGAGACGTCACCTGTGAGAGTGTGTGTCTGTGTGTGTGTGTGTGTGTGTGTGTGTGTGTGTGTGTGTGTGTGTGTGTGTGTGTGTGTGTGTGTGTGTGTGTGTGTGTGTGTGTGTGTGTGTGTGTGTGTGTGTGTGTGTGTGTGTGTGTGTGTTAGTGTGTGTTTTGTGTTATTGTCTGAGACGGGGTGAGCATACGTGCAGGGCAGCTGTGCTCAGCAAATGGTGAGTGAGACACCACTAACTGATGCAGGCGAGACTATATAATTTGAGTGACAAACAGCGGACGAGGCAGCAAAGACAATGCGGACAGACTAAGTGAGAGAGGATGGGGAGGGAGCGAGAGACTGCTGACAGACAGAAAAGTATAAGCGAAAAATGTGATGTTTATGGCGAGACATGATGAGAGAGAGACAGTTAGACAAACAGGAGAGAGAGAGAGAGAGAGAGAGAGAGAGAGAGAGAGAGAGAGAGAGAGAGAGAGAGAGAGAGAGAGAGATTGTGATGGAGCCTATTGGTAAAATGATTGAAAGATAGGGGGAGGACAGACAGAGGAATGAAATTGAATGAGCGAGAAGATGAAGGCAATGAAAAATAGCCGTCCCTCGGAGGGGCTTTTGGCATAGACGATCAATCATTCTATTAATCTCAATCCTTCCCTCGTCTTTCTATGGTTTTATTAATCCCTCAGCCCCCACCACCCTCTGCATCTCTCTCTCTCTCTGGAAATGGTAACAATAGATGAGGTACTCAAAAAACTGAGTGTCCTCCAACCTAACAAGGCCACTGGCCATGACAACATCCCCTCCAAATTCCTCAGAGACTCAGCAGCCGCTATCACCCCAGTCATCACATTAGTCATTTAGCTGACGCTTTTATCCAAAGCGACTTACAAGTTCTGTACGACAAGCCATCAGGAAGGGCACAACTCTATCAGCTGAGCAACAAAATGTTCATAATAAACCTCTCCATAAAACAGGGACACGTCCCCAAGGACTTCAAAATTGCGAGAGTAACACCCCTGCACAAAAAAGGCAGTAAATTTCATTTCAAACCTTTATTTATAATCGTGAAAGCACTGAGGTTTCCCTCATTTACAGTGATGACGAGTTAACAAAGGACACAAATATCATAACAGTTAATAATTACAATGAATTACAATTACTACAATGATGGATTAAAAACAATTACATGATTCAGTACATAGGTCAAGTGCAATGCCTTTAAACTCCATGAATGACGGGAATGTTCCGAGCTTTAGAGTCTTTTGCAGGGTATTCCATGTGTATGGAGCATCGTAGGAGAAGGCAGACTTTCCAAGCTCAAACCGAACTCGAGGCACCCTGAGCACAAGCCGATCATTCGAACGAGTTTGGTAGGTGACAGCACTCCAGACCAACAAAGATGTAATATAAGGTGGAAGTTTGCCAATAATTGCTTTGTAGATAAAAAGATACCCATGATAACTATGTCGCAACGAGAGAGATGGCCAGCCTACCCTCTCATACAAAAGACAATGGTGAGTATCATATGTGTCACCCGTAATAAATCTTAGGGCAGAGTGGTAGGCAGAATCCAAAGGCCTTAATGTAGACGCAGACGCATGCCTGTAAATGACATCACCATAGTCCAATATTGACAAAAAAACAGCCTGTACAATTCTTTTCCTACAGAACATAGGAAAACTAGCGCGGTTACGGTACAAGAAACCAATCTTTTGCCGTAATTTTGTAGCTAGGTTATCTATATGGAATTTAAAAGAAAGTTTATCATCCAGCCATATACCAAGATATTTATACTCACTAACTCTTTCAATATACAAACCAGTTGCTGTTGTTAGGTGTAGCATGTCATAATCTATAACCCTGGCTCTAGAAAACATCATAGACTTGGTTTTACTAGCATTAAGCACTAACTTGAGCTTAGCTAGAGCATTTTGGAGAGTGTCAAACGCAAGCTGCAGGTTCACAATAGCTTCCTGAACAGTATCCGCAATGCAGTAGACAACTGTATCATCCGCATAAAGATGAGCCTGACAACCTGCTAGTGCTGAAAGACTAGAAACAATATCATTAATATAGATTGTAAAGAGGACCGGCCCCAATACCGAACCCTGTGGTACACCCTTAGACAATGGCAGGAAATCTGATTGAAAGTTACCTGAATTCACAGATTGACACCTTGAAGATAAATAGTCCTGAAACCAAGCACAAGCGGCTTTATCCAGGCCAATGCTAGCTAGACTATTCAAAAGCAAGTGATGGTCTACTGTATCAAACGCCTTTGAGAGGTCTACAAGAGAACTGCACAATGCTTCCCATTGTCCAGGGCTGAAATAATGTCATTAGTGACCAAAGTAACAGCTGTAATAGTACATGTAATGATTTGCTCTGAAACCTGATTGGTGAGTACTTAGCACTGAGCAACTTGAGAAAAAGGTTTTTAATTGGTTGTTTACCAAGGTCTCCAGTGCTTTGGCTAGGCATGATAGTTTGGAGATAGGACGATAGTTATCCCCAGGCAACTACCGCCCTGTTTCTATCCTTACCTCCATCTCGAAAGTCATGGACAAAATTGTATACGAACAGGTCGAAAAATACCTTGCGGAAAAAAATCGAATCTGGCTTCAGAACATCCCACTCCACTGACACATGCCTTCTCTATTTAAACGACCACATCAAACAAGAGGTGGACGCGGGCAAATACTGCAATTGGTTTTGATAGTCTATCAGTGAGCTGGATGCAATCCTACCTGGAGGGGAGAGAGCAGATGGTGGAGGTAAACAGTACCCTATTCCCCCCCCTCACAGTGAGCTGTGGTGTTCCACAAGGAAGCATACTAGGTCCGCTACTGTTCCTAATTTATGCAAATTACATGTCGTCAGCTTGTGACTGCAACTTGTTCCTGTTTGCGGACGACTCAGCCCTGCTGGTCTCTGACAAGAACAAGTTACAGGTTGAAAAAACCCTCAGCTCAGAACTAGGCAAAATCTGCATATGGCTCGCTGATAACAAACTATCATTACACATGGGCAAAACAGAGTCCATTCTCTTCAGTTCAAATATCAAACTCAGCAAGACCGACGGCTTCTCAGTTACAGTGGGTGACAATATTGTCACAAGGAAAGAAGATATTACCTACCTGGGTTCCATCCTAGAGGCAAATCTTTCCTGTGACAAAATGGCATCCAATGTAATAAAAAAAGTCAACCAACGAACTCGATTCTTGTACCGGATCTCCTCACTGGTAAACAAGAATACCCTGAAGACTCTGGCAGGAGCACTCATTCAAGGGTACTACGACTATGCTTGCACCTCATGGTACCAAAGCACCTCAAAGGCGCTAAAAACAAAATTACAAACATCTCAAAACAAACTGGTCAGACTACTGCTTGACCTTACTCCTAGAACCCACCTCACCCCTGCCCACTTTGACAACCTAGGATGGCTTAGAGTAGACGACAGAGTACAGCAACTTGCAATGGGCCTGGTCTACAAGATACAGTACACGACCAAGGTACCCATGTACATGTCAAAATACTTCCCAAAGGTCAGTATCGGGGAAGATACTCCAGTCCTTCTACGCCGGAGCTGTAGAGAGCATCTTGACTGGAAACATCACTGCCTGGTATGGAAACAGCACGGCACAGGACAAGAAGGCCCTACAGAGAGTGGTGCGCTCTGCCGAGCGTACCACGGGTATTGCACTACCTCCCCTGCAGGCTCTATACAACAAGAGGTGCAAATCCAGAGCCTGCAGAATAATGAAAGACCCTCACCACCCCAATAACAGCCTGTTCCAGCTGCTGAGGTCAGGCAGACACCTGTGAACACCAGCTACTAGGACAGAGAGGCTTCGCCTCAGCTTCTTCCCCCAGGCCATCAGAGCCTTGAACAATGAACACTGAGGGTCACAGAACACTGAACTCTCCACACACAAGCACACATTAGCACACACACGACACGCACGCTGTGCACGCTCGCACACTAGCAGCCACTTTAACATGAGAAAGCACTCACTCATGCTGCACACGCCCACACTTGGCCACAAAGGAAAGGTCACTTTAAAAATAGTATAGTAACAGTGTATTGCACTACCAAGGGACCTAGCATGTCCTTCATGCTCTGTAAATAACTATGTACAAATACCGTGATGTCCCACTATGTTACCTGTTTATTGCACAATGTTGTTTATTGTTTATTGGATTCCATTATATGTTGTACTACTGTATTGCACATCGTTGCGGGCAAGACCACCCGCATTTCATTGTATACTTGTATGCCGTGACAAATAAAACTCTTGACTTGACTTGTGAATACCACGATCACAACACCAGAGGGAGCTCCACAAATCATGTTAAACCCAGATTCGGCTCAAACAAGCTAATAAACACGTTTCGCAATTATGCCACATCAATGTGGAACGCCCTACCCAAAGCTGTAAAGGAATGTGAATCACTACCCACTTTCAAAAACACTCTCAAAAAACACCTACGGGAGACTGCAATTCGAAACTGGCCCCTGTAAATGTCCTAACACAACCCCCTCCAATGTACAGTAAATGACCAAGTATGGTCTTGTCAATATTCCAATGTACAGTTTTGCTTGTACAGTTGTACAGTGTCCCCCACCCACCCCTCCTACCCAACCTCCCCCCCACCCACCCAACCACCTCCAATGTACAGTCCCCCCACCCCCCCCACCTACCCAACCTCCTCCAATGTACAGTTTCTACGTCAAATGTATATAATAATAATAATAATAACTTTATTTGTATAGCACTTTTCATACAGAGGTTGCAGTTCAAAGTGCTTCACAACAGTAAAAAATACAGGCATAAGCGAGCATAAAAAGATAGACAGGTAGAATACTGTATAGATATACTCTCTTTTCTGGACTTTTTTTTGTTTTTTATCCACTTTTTCTCCCATTTTCTATATTTTCTCCCATCCCAATTTCGTATCATCCAATTCAACCCTCCCCTGTCACAAACGCTGTTTCTTGCCTCCCACAAGCTGGCTGCAATGTGGACTAAAGGCCTCTGCATGCTACAGAAACTTCAAAGCAACTGCAAAACAACATCGACAAAGCAACAGTGTTTTAGACACTCTGCCTTTATGCTTCTGCAACATCGACGCGCAAAGTTAGTTTAACTAAAGTTAGTTTAGGTTCGGGTTAACGTTAGATAATGTACAAAATAAACGTATTTCCGGTGATTTTAGACATCGCTCTTTTATTTTGAAATCCCCCGACCGGAAGTGTTATAGTGTCTGTTGCTAGCAGCTTAACTTTCTGTGCTTTTCGAGCTAACGTTACCGTAACGTCATTAGTTTCCAATGGAGAGGACCTCGGCTCACATGCAGCTCAAACTACCTATTGGAATAAATTAATTGATTGATGTTTAACTTGTCCCTGTGTGTGTCCAGTCATTTCGACTAGCAAACGTTGTATTTAACGTTAAAGTTACCTCAGGATACCATTGTATTTAGTTGGTTAGCTATGTAGCTAATGTGGATAGCATTTTGTATAGCACCAATGCTAGCTGGCTGGCTACAGCTTTATTTACTAAATTATGGAGGCTTTTTAATCGTCAAGGTAAGAGAGGATTTGTCATGATCAACTGAAGGCGTATGCTATGGAACAATATGTGCTTGGGTTTTCAGAAAAAGGCCAGCTATGTGACGCTAATTATTTAGCATCAACGCTGGCTGGCTACAACAATGGCGGATGGTATTCTCTGCGAGACCAATATTATTCTATGACAGCCCCGCCCCCATTCGCTAACCAACCAATCACTGCTACGCAATATCAACGCAACGGTTGTTTAGGTTAGATTTTGGAGACATGTACGCAGCATCCTCGCAACACAGTCTACAAGACCCTAAACAACAACCGCGCTGAAATCGCGCTGATGTTGTGTTGAAGTTGCTTTGAAGTTGCTGTAGCATGTAGAGGCCTTAAGTCATACATAGCACAAGTCCCCTCCGGTACTTGAGGTAACAGCAGTCGCATCTTTTCACCTGCGCAGCTCGATCTCTCAGTGGCGAGGAGTAACGCGTGGGAGGCTCACGCTGCCCCCGACACTT
>NC_140183.1:56567459-56624959 GCF_963971535.1 Notolepis coatsorum
CAGCCGTGCAAGCAGGCACTCGTGGGTTCCGTGCGAGGACAGCGTGCGTGGCCGGGCACACCGAGTCCGACTTCAGAGCGGGCGAAAGTGCACGTAGGATTTACATTGGGACAGCTGTAAATGCCTAGTCTATTGCAAAGTCAGTCCTCGTTTGAAGATGTTTTAAAGATTTCCAGTTCCAGTGTTCTATTGTCCATTTTGCATGTATAACCAGTTATTATATAATTAATTGGAATGTTAGAATTCATTTTAGAATGATGATCAGTGTGACTGTACTCCTGAAAAAATATAGTAATATGGTTTATTTGTATTGGGAAAGATACAGACACATTAGCTGGTTCAACAACATCTATATGTGTGGTAATAATGCAGATATTGAGTGTATTTCTGTGAGAATACATGTGGCGCACGCCTCTGAATCCAACCAAAGCGAAAACGATCGCTTCCAGCCCGCGAGTCGTGTGCCCGCTTGCGGTCGGTGGGCACTGGGCACAGCTACGTCCGTTAACATGGGAGCGAAAGTGAAGCGCTGGTCGCCCGCCCAGCCTTCGCGTGCGACTGGTGTGTTTTGCGTTGTAAGACAAGACCGGCACCAACTAGGTACACTTACAAGCTAGTAGGCCTCATCACAGCAGAGAGAAGTACACAATCAAGATTAGAGAAATGTACAACCAAGGAGTCAACAAGATGAACTTGCACGGCCGTTGATGGCATTAACACACAATTCAATTTAAATCTTCGTCATGTCATGACACCTGTCAATCTTTTAGCCTGGGTTTAAAATCTGCATCCATTTCTCCATCACTAATTCACAAAGATTCTCTGCTCTACTTTTTTGTCTATAATTAACTCTCGACAACAACAACGCTCCATGCAGTCGGAGCAGCACTAGCCTGTTTGGGTTCAATGCCGGCGGTATTGATAGTCTTAGGGTTGAGGGGCCAGGCTGGTTCTAGGGTTGAAGGGCCAGGCTGGTTCTAGAGTTGAGGGGCCAGGCTGGTTCTAGGGTTGAAGGGCCAGGCTGGTTCTAGAGTTGAGGGGCCATGCTGGTTCTAGGGTTGAAGGGCCAGGCTGGTTCTAGAGTTGAAGGGCCAGGCTGGTTCTAGAGTTGAGGGGCCAGGTTGGTTCTAGAGTTGAGGGGCCAGGCTGGTTCTAGGGTTGAAGGGCCATGCTGGTTCTAGGGTTGAAGGGCCATGCTGGTTCTAGAGTTGAGGGGCCAGGCTGGTTCTAGGGTTGAAGGGCCAGGCTGGTTCTAGAGTTGAGGGGCCAGGCTGGTTCTAGGGTTGAAGGGCCAGGCTGGTTCTAGAGTTGAGGGGCCAGGCTGGTTCTAGAGTTGAGGGGCCAGGCTGGTTCTAGGGTTGAAGGGCCATGCTGGTTCTAGAGTTGAAGGGCCAGGCTGGTTCTAGAGTTGAGGGACCAGGCTGGTTCTAGGGTTGAAGGGCCAGGCTGGTTCTAGAGTTGAAGGGCCAGGCTGGTTCTAGAGTTGAAGGGTCAGGCTGGTTCTAGAGTTGAGGGGCCAGGTTGGTTCTAGGGTTGAAGGGCCAGGCTGGTTCTAGAGTTGAGGGGCCAGGCTGGTTCTAGGGTTGAAGGGCCAGGCTGGTTCTAGAGTTGAGGGGCCAGGCTGGTTCTAGAGTTGAGGGGCCAGGCTGGTTCTAGGGTTGAAGGGCCAGGCTGGTTCTAGAGTTGAGGGGCCAGGCTGGTTCTAGAGTTGAGGGGCCAGGCTGGTTCTAGGGTTGAAGGGCCATGCTGGTTCTAGAGTTGAAGGGCCAGGCTGGTTCTAGAGTTGAGGGACCAGGCTGGTTCTAGGGTTGAAGGGCCAGGCTGGTTCTAGAGTTGAAGGGCCAGGCTGGTTCTAGAGTTGAAGGGTCAGGCTGGTTCTAGAGTTGAGGGGCCAGGTTGGTTCTAGGGTTGAAGGGCCAGGCTGGTTCTAGAGTTGAGGGGCCAGGCTGGTTCTAGGGTTGAAGGGCCAGGCTGGTTCTAGAGTTGAGGGGCCAGGCTGGTTCTAGAGTTGAGGGGCCAGGCTGGTTCTAGGGTTGAAGGGCCAGGCTGGTTCTAGAGTTGAAGGGCCAGGCTGGTTCTAGAGTTGAAGGGCCAGGCTTGGTTCTAGGGTTGAGGGGCCAGGCTGGTTCTAGGGTTGAAGGGCCAGGCTGGTTCTAGGGTTGAAGGGCCAGGCTCCAACAGAGGTTGTGGACGTCAGTGATTTAACGTTGAAGTTCAGTTTTATTCAATTGTGTTTTACTTTCTGATTGTGTTTTACTGGTTCTTTTGACATGTTTGCAGAATCATAGTTCAGCTAACCGCACGTTTTATAGTATAGGGGCATTTGTCTTAGAGTGGACAGGAATGATTGAAACATCTTGTAAATGTTGCAATGTAATTTTTCAACGACCACAATACAGTAGTATGTAAGCAAACTATAAAATGGGGGGGGGCAATGGCCCCTTGGACCCCATACCTCTGATGCCCATGATGCACACATATAATTAATAATAATACATACAGTGCATACACGCACGCACGCACACACACACACACACATTTTCTCTCCTCCTCCCTCTCTCTCTCTCTCTCTCTCTCTCTCTCTCTCTCTCTCTCTCTCTCTCTCTCTCTCTCTCTCTCTCTCTCTCTCTCTCTCTCTCTCTCTCTCTCTCTCACCAAACCCATCAGGCACTACCACACTGGTGTATCCATTCTGACGTCCAGCCGACACTCTCCTCTCTCCAGACTCCTCATCCCAACATTCTGGCTCCACGATCCGCAGAGAGAGGACCTCATAAAACTAAAAACAGCTTGCAGTGTAAACAGCTTGATCTCCCTAAAAATGCCTTGGAGTGTGTTGGAGCTAAAATTATACTCTCCCCTGAAATGTGTTTTAATGTTATTGTTATGTATAGACCACCTAAGAAAAATATATATTATTTAATAACTATATTTAAAAAAGCTGATATTTATTTTGATCTTGTAATAGCAAAGAACGTATCTTGATGGAGATAAAAAAAATGTGTGCTTTCAATAGATTAATTTTTTTTTTACTAATTAATCTCACAATTTTCGGTAATTAATCTAGATTAATCTAGATTAAAAATAGCATTTTTCTACTTAAGACCGAAGCTTGTAACAGATATTTACTTGAGTAAAATCATGGAATTAATGTAAAATCAACACAAAGAAAGTATATTAGATTCAAAGACCTATTTTAATAGCTTTCTTTGAATACAGTTTCTCTCTGTGAAATACAAATGTTCAACAAAACCATCAACATTGACTCAGCTAGACTCTTTCTTATATCCGTGGTGCTAAAATTGAAGATTTTTCACTCCATAGATTAATCTAGATTAATTCATTTTAATGCTTTAAATAATTAAAATTAATCTCCAAAGTTAAAGCATTAACTTTGACAGCCCTAAAAAAAATTATTGGCTTGACAAATCCCGACGTAAAAAAATTAAGGATCTGACAACAAGTACCAACTGACTCAGATAATCAAAGATCCCACGAGAATAACTAGAACTTCCAAAACTATACTGGACTTAATTTTTACAAATAGAGCTGATCGTGTCTCCAAAACCACAGGTATTTCTGATCACAATTTAACTTTAGTGACTAGACAGCTAAATAAGATGAGATATAGAGCACTGAATGGAGCTAAAGAGGATACACTTGTATCATTTATCCCCAAAAAAGATATAACCCGACTGGAAAAACGAACTAAAATGAATTAACTGGGATAAAGTGACCAAAAGCGTATGCTGTGAACAGTCATGTAAGGAGTTTAAAAAAATACTCTCAGAGCTCCAGCTTAAATTTACTAAAACAAAACTCTTTACAGGTCCAGATTCAGATTCAGATTACTTTATTCACCATATTGCAGTACAAATTGAACGTGATTTGACGATTACAGTGCATGCGTTTCACAATTTAGAACAATACAACAGTAAATAAGTAATAAATAATTATAAGTAAAGTGCAAGACAGGACAGAACAGTGAGACTAAATCAAATCAAATCAAATCAAATTTATTTATAGGGCCCGACAACACACGTTAATGTCCCCATGGGCCGTACAGGTCTTCTTTAAACAGGTCAAGAAGACAACATAACAATAAGTCAAGAACAGAACAAGAACACCATAGGGTCCAAAATTTTTTTAGATGAATGCAAATAAATGAAAGAATGCAAGCACTCCCAGACATACCCCACGCGAAGGTAAGGAAAAACTCACTAAAACCTAACAATAGGGAAAAAAGCTCCACAGGCAGTGTGGAGGAGAGAAACCTTAGAAGGGCCGTTCAAGGGGGGATCTCCCTTCTTAGATGTTGGTGATAGTAGTGTTGCAGACGGACAGTTGGTAAGCATGCACTCATGTGTGTGGTGAAACACAGATGAGTGCATGCAATAGCAACTGTACATTTTGAAAAATTAAAGATAGAGCTAATAGCGATAGCAACTGAACATTTTGAAAGATTAAAGATAGAGTTGATAGCGGATCTATTTGAGGCACAGGGGCGGCGCAGAGAGGGTCACGTCCTCCCCGTCTTAGTCACGGGACATTCAACACTCCGGTCGTTGCTCAGGGACAGCCGGAGACAGGGAGATAGGGGGTGGCGCAGAGAGGGTCGCGAACTCCCCGACATCATCGCGGGACATCCGGCACTCCGGTCACCACTACGAGACCTCCGGAGACAGGGGGGCACGCAGAGGGGGTCGCAATCTCCCGGCCTTCGTCACGGGACGTCCAACACTCCGGACAACACTCCAGGACAGCAAGTCATAGGAAGACAGGGAGACGGGACAGGCGTTAGACAGCTCATGAGATTGTAGTAGGCGGACATAGCAATAGATACAAGTGGTAGGCATATATGTGAATGGAGTAGATATATGAAGTAAGCGTATTATGTGAATAGAATAGAAGTACTTAACCCAGCAATGAAACCGCGTTGACTGTTAATCTGTTAACAGTCTGTTAATCAGTTGACAGGACCACGGACAGACGGCGGAGAATAACTGATCCAAGGCCTCGGAGGTGCATGTAGAGCAGTCACTACAAGCTTGGCCAAGACCCCGAGGCATCCATCACCTTGGTCAGCGCCAGGAGACGGGTACTCAGAGAGAAGGGGGAGGGAGGGGGGGGGGGAGGGAGGGGGGGGGGGGGGGAGGGGGGGAGAGGGGGGGGGGGGAAGAGTTAGAGAGTTCCCATGTTTGTGGTGCTGCAAAGGAGCAGACATGTAGTACCCTGTAGTGCCATGTAGTACCCCGTAGTGCCATGTAGTACCCTATAGTACCCCATAGTGCCATGTAGTACCCCGTAGTATCCTGTAGTACCCTGTAGTGCCATGTAGTACCCTGTGGTGCCTTGTGGTACCATGTAGTACCCCGTAGTGCCATGTAGTTCCATGTAGTGCCATGTAGAGCTATGTAAGCCATGTAGTACCCTGTAATGTCATGCAGTACCATGTAGTACTCTGTGGTACCATGTAGTACCCTGTACCCTAACTAAACTACCCTATAGTAAACTACCCAGTGGTACCATGTAGTACCCTGTACCATAACTAAACTACACAGATTAATCTAAAGGTCAGTCCCCGACCAGGTGAGATCAAGGTAGGTTGAAGGAGAGAGAGAAAAGATGAGTCTTAAGCAGGGATTTAAAAGCTTCGACAGAGCAGGCGCCCCTGATGACGGCAGGTAATTTGTTCCACAGGTAGGGAGCGCGGTAGACAAAGGCTCTGTGGCCGGCGGATTTCTTTTTAACCCTAGGGGTCGATAGAAGCCCCGCATTTTGTGAGCGCAGAGCACGAGCGGGCGAGTATCGGGAGATGAGATCGGATAGATAGAGCGGTGCAAGCCCATTTAAAATTTTGTAGGTGAGGAGTAGCACTTTAAAGTCAGAGCGGGCTTGGATAGGAAGCCAATGTAGGGCGGACAAAACTGGTGTGATGAGACAACAATAGTTCAAGTTCAAGTTCAAGTTCTTTAATAGTTGTCATACAGAAGTACAGAATACTTTCATACAAAATGCTTCTTACTGTTACGCTCCAGAGACTGTGCTAGACAAGATAGTATCAAATAACATAATAACATAATATAGCATGAATTTAGAAGAAGAAAATGAGGTCACAGTTGTTCGGTATAGACATATGTACAATGTTCTGAGTTACCATATAATATACAATACACAACTATGCAGTGTACTAGTGTACAGTACTATCTAGTGCAAAGCAGAAATGGGATGAGGTACAATTTTAGGTACAATTTACAGTAAGGTGTACGAGTTGTAGTGCAATCCTTCATCCATAAATATAAAGTGTGGGGAGTGGGTGCTACAGTGTGTTTGTTTAAAGTGGGTGTGTGCTATAAAGTGTGTGTAGTGGGTGCTACAGTGTGTTTGTTTAAAGTGAGTGTGTGCGTGTGGATGTGTGTGCTATGTGTGTTTGGTGGTTGTTGTTGTGTAGTGTTCATTCATTGTTCGTTTAGCAGCCTGATGGCCTGGGGATAGAAGCTACTTCTGAGTCTTTCTGTGCTCGCCTTGAGACTCCTGTATCGCTTGCCTGACGGCAGCAGTTCAAAGAGGCAGTTGTTCGGGTGGCTCGAGTCCTTAATAATTCTCTTAGCCTTCCCCTTGCAACGCTTGTAGTAAATGTTCTGGAGGGTGGGGAGCCCCCCTCCGGTTGTGCGTTCGGCTGAACGTGTCACTCTTTGTAGTCTGCTTTGGTCTTTTGCAGTGCTATTCCCAAACCAGGAGGTGATGTTGCCGGTCAAGATGCTCTCTATTGTACATGAGTAGAAGTTCTTAAGGATCTTCTGGCTGACTTGGAAGTAGAGGCGTTGTCGTGCCTTCTTCACCACACTGTTAATGTGTATGGTCCATTTCAAGTCCTCGGATATGTGGGCTCCGAGGTACTTGAAGCTGTTGACTCTCTCAACCGGTGCCCCGTCGATGCTGAGGGGGCTGTAGTCCTTGACCCCCGACCTCCTGAAGTCCACAATCATCTCCTTTGTTTTGCTGACGTTCAGGGAGAGGCTGTTTTCCTGGCACCATCCCGCCAGGACCTTGACCTCTTCCAGGTAGGCCCTCTCGTCGTTGGCAGAGATCAGGCCCACCACCACTGTGTCGTCAGCAAATTTGACGATTGTATTGCTACTCCGCTGAGCCACACAGTCGTGTGTGTACAGGGAGTAGAGGAGGGGACTCAGAACACAGCCCTGGGGGGCCCCTATGTTGAGGGTGATGGATGAGGAGGTGCAGTTGCCTGCTCTCACCACCTGGGGTCTGCCAGTCAGGAAGTCCAAGACCCACTGGCAGAGGTCATAGCCCAAGCCCAGGTCCCTGAGCTTGGCTATGAGTATGGAGGGGACTATGGTATTGAATGCCGAGCTGTAGTCGATGAATAGCATTCTCACATAGTTCCCCTGCCTCTTGTCCAGGTGTGATGCTGCTGTGTGCAGCACATGGGATATGGCGTCCTCCGTGGACCTGTTGGGGCGGTATGCAAATTGCAGGGGGTCCATGTTGATGGGGAGGGAGGAGCAGATGTAGCCCTTTACTAGCTTCTCAAAGCACTTCATGGCTATGGAGGTGAGAGCTACAGGGCGGTAGTCGTTGAGGCAAGCAGGCTTGGATTTTTTGGGTACAGGGATAATAGTGGACTTCTTCAGGCAGGTGGGGATGACAGCCTGTTCTAAGGACAGGTTAAATATGTCAGTGAATACTGGGGCCAGTTGGTCGGCACAGACTTTTAGGACGCGGCCGGGGATGCCGTCCGGACCTGCTGCCTTCCTGATATTCACTTTTTTAAAGGTCCGCCTCACCTCATGCTCTGTTACCCTGAACACTGCGCCTCCATCAGCAGCCGACCCCCCCCCCCCCATTGCCGAGGCTTGTGGGCTGGTGTTGTTATTACCAGCATCAAACCTCGCATAGAAGGTATTGAGGTCGTTTGCTAAGGAGATGTCACTGTTCAGTTTGAGGGAGGCGCCTTTGTAGTCTGTCATCGTAAAAAGACTGTAAAAAGACTGTAAAAAGTGCAGTGGTAGGGGACATGGAAACAGTGCAGCATAGTTCAAGTCCGGAGGTCCAGCCCTAGCAGTTCGCCATAGAGGGGGGGAGCAGGGGGACACCTGACTCGTTTACCAGGCGAGCTGCTGAGGGGAAGAAGCTGAGTCTATGGCGGGATTTTAATGTCTTGGGCAGCCGTAGCCGTCTGCCGTGGGGGAGCATGGTGGCACAAAAGGAGGACGTTTTTGCCATGGTTCACTGAAGAACTAGGCCACTTAGTAAAAATCATTCATTCATTCATAGTTGGATGTCTGGCAGCAGTCCCTGCCCACTGTTGTGGAGCCTGATGGCCGCTGGTATGAAGGACTGGCCAAGGCGGTTAGTCGAGTGTCGGGGGGGTATGAGTCTGTGGCTGAACGTGCTTCTCATCTTGACTAGCTCGTTGTAGAGGGGCTGGGAGGGATTCTCCAGGATAGCAGCCAGCTTCCTTCTCATCCCCCTCTCTGCCACCACATCTAGTCTGACCAGCTCGACTGCCACCACAGAGCTAGCCTTCCTCACCAGCTTGTTCAGTTTGTTGGTGTCCCTCAAGTTGATGTAGCCCCCCCAGCATGCCACAGCCTCAGAAACAAAGTAATGAGTCAACTTAGAAAGACTAAGGCTAATTTCTTCTTAGATATTATACAGCAAGCCAAGGGAAATAGTAAGATAATCTGGAACTGCATCGATAAATTATCTGGTAGGGAAGAAAATAAAGGTGGCCCCCTGGCACTTAGAGTATCTGCAGACTGCACAATGAGGTGCCTTGAGGTGGCAAATATTTTTAATACTTATTTGATTAATTCTGTTTCAGAGTTGAGTAAACCCTTTTTAAATATTCAATCCTCTATAGTGCCAACAGTACCAACATTTACAGACTCTACTGCAATTTTCTCATGTAAATTAATTAAGTGTTTCCAAAGTTCTTACTACTCTATCTAACTCCAAAGTTAAAGACACCTGGGGACTTGACCCAGTCTTTATTGAAAAACACAGGGATACCTTACATTTACATTTACATTTAGTCATTTAGCTGACGCTTTTATCCAAAGCGACTTACAAGTTCTGTACGACAAGCCATCAGGAAGGGCACAACTCTATCAGCTGAGCAACAATGTTCATCAAAGTGTTGAGTGCTACAGTGTAGGTTAGTTTATTAGGACAAGTGCATGACAGTACGGTTAGTTAGGGTTAGATTTTTTTTTTTTTTTTTTTTTTTTAATTCAGATAATGGTTGAAGAAGTGCGTCTTTAGTCGACGGCGAAAGATTGGACGTGATTCGGCTGTCCTAACTGGGGTGGGTAGTTCATTCCACCATTGTGGGGCAAGGACTGAGAATAGGCGACTTCTCTTTGATGACCCTCCCGGAGCTTGGATAGGAGTAGGTCTGAGGCGGCCAGAAGATGCAGAGCGTAGGGGTCTTGAGGGTGTGTAGTTAGAGACCATTGACCGGAGGTAGGCGGGAGCGGTTCCCTTTGCCGCACGGTATGCTAGGTCGAGGGCCTTGAAGCGGATTCGTGCAGCAATGGGGAGCCAGTGCAGGTCCCTAAGAAGTGGGGTGACATGGGCCGACTTCGGTAGGTTTGAGATCAGGCGGGCCGCTGCGTTCTGAATGAGTTGAAGAGGCTTAGTGGCAGTGGCCGGGAGGCCAGCGAGCAGTGCATTGCAGTAGTCGAGGCGGGAGATGACTGTTGATTGGACGAGGAGTTGGGTGGCTTCTTTTGTCAGGAAGGGGCGTATCCTTCTGACGTTGCTCAGGAGGAATCGGCAGGTTCTGGTCGTCGCTGCGATGTGAGCAGAGAAGTTCAACTGGTCGTCGAGGACAACACCAAGGTTCTTGGCGGTCGGGGACGCAGTCACAGCTGCATTCTCGACTGTGATTGAAAGGTCGGTTAGGGGGGAGGATTTGGCCGGCAGGTGGAGCAATTCTGTTTTGCTTAGGTTCAGTTTGAGGTGGTTGGACGTCATCCAGGCTGAGATGTCGGACAGACAGGCCGAGATCCGCACAGAGACGTGGATATCTGAGGGAGGGAAGGAGAGGAAGAGTTGAGTATCGTCGGCATAACAATGGTAGGAGAAGCCATGAGACGTGATAATGTTACCCAGTGATTTAGTGTAGAGGGAGAAGAGAAGGGGTCCTAAAACCGAGCCCTGGGGGACACCCGTCCGCAGGGGGCGGGTGGCCGACAGGGTCCCTCTCCATGACCTTAACCTTACCTCTAACACACATCACCAATCTTTCTTTGGATAAATGTGCGTTTCCATCAGGCCTGAAGTGTAAATCAGGTGACCGACAGGAAGTAATTAACTATAGGCCTATAAGTATACTTCCAGCTATCTCTAAATTACTTGAAAAAGTGGTTACAGACTATAGTTGAAGCTACATATTGAAAAAGATAAATTATTACATCTAGGGCTGTCAGTTTATCACGTTAATTAGATTAATAAATTAATTACACAGCAAATTATCGCGTTATGAAAATTAACTCAAAATAAAGATATTTAAAAAAACGTTGAATTTTAGTTTTTTTGTTGAATTTTTTTTTTAATCTCATTCTTTCCATAAGAACGTATAATACAAATGTACAGACTTTTTTTAATATGGCCCATTTGCATGTTCTTGGTATCTGATTCTAGGGACATCTATGGATCTCAGGGAATGTATGCAAATGATTCTGATTGGCTGAAACAGTGAAGTTACTGGTTGTTATTTCGTATAACACACTCCACGTGACCCCAGAACCGGCCCACAACCGAATAACTTTTTTTCCCGAATGAATCCGCCGTTCATTCTTTTCCGAATGAAACCAAGATGGCGGACAATAATCTTTATGAATGGATGTATTGATTTCATCGTAACGACTCATTCAAAAAAGATACAATCATAAGGGCGGCTAGGTGGTGCAGTGGGCAAGGCGCTCACCTCCAATGCTGGAGACGCTGGGTTCGAGCCCAGCTCTCCACATTGCTTTCAGTTTGGCTTTTCGTTCGTACTAATACAATTGGCAGTATTAGGGGGTGGGAAACTGATGGGTGGGGATCGGACGTTGTGGACAGCGACTCCTACAGGTCGGTTGGTGCGCCTGCGCAGTAGAATCAGGAAGCGACGGGGGCGGCGTCCCTCCAAAGCGCAGACCCCTGACGCTGAAAGATCGCGCTGTGCAGGTGAAAAGATGCGACGGCTGCTACCTCGAGTACCGGAGGGGACTCGTGCTATGTATGGCTTCGTCCACATTGCAGCCGGCGTGTGGGAGGCATGAAACAGCGTTCGAGACAGGGGAGGGTTGAATTGGACGATACGAAATTGGGATGAGAGAAAAAATAGAAAATGGGAGAAAAAGTGGTTAAAAAAAATAAAGATACAATCACCTGGAATATGTTAGTTGTTTACACATGTTGGATTATGTAATTGGTTTGTCATGACCCATTGTAAAACAAAATATAAATCGCGGGGGGGTTCTGAGGCTGAGTGCTCTCTGTGTCGGTGTCCGTCACGCAAAAGCTGGCTGGCAGTCTCATTGAATAATATAAGTATACATATAGTAAACTTATACAGCAGGAGAAGCCGGAGAAGGAAAAAAGACATGCTGACATTGACGAAAACGAACTTATCATTGTACATTTTGATCTATGTACATGTATGATTTTACCCCGAATATGTAAAGCCGCGGGCACCGACACGATTTACACCAATCATTGTTTAAGAAGCACAGTGAAGTTACCGGTTGTTATTTGATTGATTGATTGATTGATTGATTGATTGATTGATTGATTGATTGATTGATTGATTGAAAATTGTATTAACAGATTGCAGAATGGGTACAATACAGTACAGCTCAATACACACAATTGTTAAGGGGATGCAGACCAGAGAAAGACTTTCGTCTTGTTTACATCAGGGTCCCCCATTTTCAATTCATCATAACATATAGGACATACATGACATACAAATAGACAGTACTGCTACATCTATACATTTATGACATACCAGATTTACAAATACAGTACTGTTTGTGATACAAGAAGAGTCTAAAAAAGAGAGTATATACATTTGACGAAGAAACTGTACATTGGAGGAGGTTGGTAGGTAGGAGATTGGTAGGTGGGGTGGAGGGGGGGGTATTTCATATAACACTCCACGTGACCCCAGAACCTCAATGTAAATAAACCATAGTCACCCTACAAAAACAGTACTGTATTTGTAAATCTGGTATGTCATAAATGTATAGATGTAGCAGTACTGTCTATCTGTATGTCATGTATGTCTGTAAACTTGTGCATAACGGAGTGTGGCTCTATAGCAGAGTCATTTTATATGAAGTTTGTTGTTAGATGGCATGCTTTGTAGCAACCTCCCTCTGGTGCAAAAGGACACAAAAGGAAGCGAAGCGATTTCACTTGATGTCCCGGACACAATGGAAGTATGGTTATATTCGTAACGAATAATTTAAAAAAGATAGTCAACTGGAATATGTTAGTTATTTACACAATGTTGGATTATGTAATTGGTTTGTCATGACCCATTGTCAAAACAATAATACATCGCAGGATTTATATGAAGTTTGTTGTTAGATGGCATGCTTTGAAGCAACCTCCCTCTGCTTCTAGACACGGAGGCAACTTTTATTTATTTTTTTGGACCTACTTTGTCTGCTGATGGTTTTGTGAATAAATCTCCATTATGCTTCAATTACTGTGTGTTTATTCTATAGCAATAAGGTTGGGTAAATTCGGCCATTGTATACAAGTATTACACCTCGGCTGCGCCTCAGGCCTAACAACCACCCATAGGCGTGATCGAATTCCTATAACACACTCTGTCGCGTGATGTAATGCTTAAATGAACCAAATGAGAATATCAATTAAATGTTTTTTATCTTTGACTGTGAATAACACCATGCTAAAATTGACCAGACCTGAAAAATCTAAGCAAATGAATAAATGGAAGATGATTAAACAGAAGGTTTTGTAGATACAGTACTGAATTCTGCCATCCGGACACATGCCATTTGAAATATTATTATAGAATATAGAATATCAGGCCTAAAATGGTTATGTGATTAAAATGTGATTAATTAGATTCATTAATTACAAATCCTGTAATTAATTAGATACATTTTTTTAATCGCCTGACAGCACTAATTACATCCTATGCAATTTGGTTTTCGTGAGATTCATTCCACGGAAACGGCTTGTTGTTACTTCCTTGAGGTCGTCAAGGATAGGTTTGACAAAGGGGGATTAGTAGGAACAGTGTTTTTGGATCTACAGAAGGCGCTTGACACTGTGAGCCACTCTGTTCTCCTGTCTAAATTTGCCAAATTTAAACTATCAGTTGTTAACATACTTAATTGGCTGCAATCTTATCTGTCTGATCGCCCTCAATGCGTCAGGGTCAAAGATAAATGATCCCCTTTTCAAACTTGTAATATGGGGTCAAGTCAAGAGTTTTATTTGTCACGGCATACAGGGCATACAGTGAAATGCGGGTTGTCATGCCCGCAGCGATTGTACAATAATACAAGTAATAAGAATAAGACATAACAGGTATAATGTGCATACGTTTAAAATGCATGGTAAAAGACATGCTAAGGTCCTAAGGGGGTGCCCCAAGGATCGATTATCTGTCCTCTTTTGTTCTCTATATACATTAATGACCTCCCTACGGTCTGTGACGAAGTGGATATCATAATGTATGCTGACGACACAGTCCTAATTATACCCATGGAAAAAACCCTGCTGAAGTTGCTGCCAAATTATCCCATGCTATGGACAGAGTAGCGGAGTGGCTCGATCAATCACGCCTTACGTTGAATACAGACAAGACAGTGGCTATGTATTTTAGTAAACAAAGTAAGAAAAGTATCTACCCTGATAGAAATTTGAGGAATTTAAATACTTGGGAGTTACTCTTGATTCAAAACTGAGCTTTAAAAGACACATACAAAAAATGTCCCATGTTTTAAAGTTTAATATTCAGAATTTCCGTCATATTAGAAATTCTTTAACAACTGAGGCTGCTAAAAATGTACCTAAATGCTATGATCCTGTCTTATATGAGATAGTGCATGCCATGCAGGACGCAAGCCAATCAAACCACCTTAAATCCCTGTATGGACAAGCCCTGAAGATGTTGGATAGGAAATCTACAAATTACTAAGCTTTGATAATTGTATTATCTTCTCACACATTCGATTAGTTCATAAAATAATTAATAATACTGCCCCTCCTCCATTGAAAATGTTTGTGCTATCCTGTTCGCGTGTAACTGTTCCGCAACAGTAAGTGACTTCCGGGGTAGGCCTGATTGGCCCCGACAGGCACGTGACGCGGCAAACTCAGGACGCGCAACGAGGCTGCTGAGAGCTGTCGCGCGGAAATAGGCTGTCTATTGCCATTCTCTAACACAAACTCTAACCTTAACCAGCTCCTTAACAGCGCCTAAACTTAACCGTTCTAACCTTAACCAACTCCGAAACAATGCCTAACCTTAACCTTAACCTTAACCATGCCTAACCTTAACCATAGAAAGAATATTGCCATTCTCTAAGACAAACTCTAACCTTAACCAGCTCCTTAACAGCGCCTAAACTTAACCGTTCTAACCTTAACCAACTCCGAAACAATGCCTAACCTTAACCTTAACCTTAACCATGCCTAACCTTAACCGGCGAAAAAGAATACACGTTAAAAAAAAAATCACGTTAAAAAAAAAAGATTTGATGGGATTCGAACTCACCAACAACGGACTGCAGGATCACAGGACCGCTGCTCTGCCAGGTGAGCTGAAGCGCCGAATAAAAGTCATGGCGTATTTGGACGGTTACGTAATTCCGCAAGCTCTGCCGCTCGGCTCCGCGGAGCGTGCCGCGCGGCAGAGAAAGTTGCGCGTCACGTGCCTGTCGGGGCCAATCAGGCCTACCCCGGAAGTAACTTACTGTTGCGGATAAGCTATAAGCATCCTGTTCTGAGCACAAGGGCTTTAAGATCTGCATCAAGAGGTGACTGCAAGGTCCCTCTAAGAAACTCTGCTTCTGCCCAATCCGCCTTGACTTTCAAGGCCATCAAAGAGTGGAACAGGCTTCCTAGTGACATAAAAAATAATATCAACTATGATAATTTTTGCTGTTACGAAAAGATTGCTCTTGAGTAATCAATGTTGCCAACACTAGGTGGTGCTGTCTGACTTCATTGTCTGGTTTCATGGGCACCTACTGGAAGATATAAATCGTTATTTTCAAAGATACAAAAATATAGTAATTTTTTTATTTTTATTGTTGGTGTTTGAAAGTGCCAACAACATCATAGTTTGGTGTTGTTGGTACTTAAAAACACACACATGGGGAGCTCCAGTAGCTCACCATGTACCTCGACGCGAAAGCGTCGGGGAATACCGTGCTGCGTCACGGATCTGGTTGACTCCGAGTTCGATTCCCGGACCCGCCGTCATTTGCCGAATGTCTTCCCCTGTTCTCCCTCCCGTTTCACTCTACAACTGTCGGTCATGCTTGACCAGAAAAGCGATAAACGCAAAAAAATTAAGTTTAAAAAAAAAACACACACACACATACAGGTACAGTAATACATACATGTGTGTTGTGGGTACTTAAAAATGCATATATACAGGTATATTTAATATAGATGATTACACAAGGGACTCAGTTATTTATTTTTACTCAGTATTTTTTAACTCTGTTTTGTATTTTAAGTGTCAAGAATAGTTCAAGTTTCAAGTTCAAGTTTCTTTATTAGTTGTCATACAGAAGTACAGAATACTTTTATATAAAATGCTTCTTTCTGTTTTGCTCCAGAGATTGTGCTAGATAAAAATAGATAAGTATAACATAAGTATAGTGAGTATAAAATAGAAGTCAAGTACGTAGACAAACGTGTTCAATATTCGGCATTGTGCTGTGTGTATGTGCATGTTGTGTTGCATTTCTACGTGTATGTATTTTGAAATCTTGCACTGTTTATGCTGTGTGTCCTGTGTGCATGTTGTGTGGCATTTTAAGTGTATGTATATTTTGAACTCTTGCACTGTATGTATTTCATGTTTTTTGACTACAGATGGAAATTTGCTTCTGCTAAATCTGGTGCAAACATGTTTTTATGTGACAATGATTAATGTAAATGCACATTGTCTATAAATAAATAAAACTAAATAAAAACATGTACACCCAGCGCACCCTCCGATAAACCACAGGCCAAAGAGAGATTTCAAAACTAAACAACCGGTGGTCTGTTTTCCTCTTGCTGAATAGATTTGAGTTTATGGACAGAGGTGGGACCAAGTCATTGTTTTGCAAGTCTCAAGTCAGTCTCAAGTCTTGGTACTCAAGTCCTGAGTCAAGTCCCAAGTCAAGACAGGCAAGTCCCGAGTCAAGTCCCAAGTCAAGACTGACAAGTCCCAAGTCGAGTCCCAAGTCCTAACCTTTGAGTTTTGAGTCCTAAACAAGTCATAATGCGCGCTTCACCAAATGTAGTACCATTTTAACAACAGAGTAATAATATATTAAATGTACACAATGTAGTGCATGAATGGTTTTTAAAATTTGTATTTATTACTTTCCAAATAAACTTCCAATAATTCCATGGAAATACATGGGTATCCATGAGAAAGGCACTCATGACAAAAAATTAAATAGCAGACCTCGGTTCAACTAACTAGTCTACCTTAACCCATTTTGGGGTATACAAAATCTGTACTGAAATGACAAGGCATCTCTGCATTTCGTATATTAGGCAGTTTATTAGGTATTAGAATTAGGTAGGGCCGAATTCGTGTGTGAGTACTTTTTCTTTCTTTTTCTCTCTTTCAGCTCCCTCCTCAAAATGAATGCATGCATTAAAGTTCCTAACTAACTGTGTCTCTCTTTCTCTCTCTCTCCCCCTCTCCCTCTCCCAACCACCACCACTGCTGTTCACCTGCTGCTGTCTACTACAGGTAAGATTAGGTTATTATGTTATATAAGGTTATTCTCTCTCTCTCTCTCTCTCTCTCTCTCTCTCTCTCTCTCTCTCTCTCTCTCTCTCTCTCTCTCTCTCTCTCTCTCTCTCTCTCTCTCTGTCTGTCTGTCTATCTGTCTGTCTGTCTGTCTGTCTGTCTGTCTGTCTGTCTGTCTGTCTGTCTGTCTGTCTGTCTGTCTGTCTGTCTGTCTGTCTGTCTCTCTCTCTCTCTCTCTCTCTCTCTCTCTCTCTCTCTCTCTCTCTCTCTCTCTCTCTCTCTCTCTCTCTCTCTCTCTCTCTCTCTCTACAGTTGCTCCCACAGTGAGGATTGTTCCTCTTCCCACACTGACTGTGTCGATGGCTTTAACTACTGTAGCTACAGTAGCAAGCCAAGTTACTTACCGTTCTTTGTGCAGCTTCAAATGTCGAACGAAGTTGGAAGTTGTTGCGTCTCCGTCTGTGATTTTCGACCTGCACGTTTTGCATACTGCAATTGGTTTTTTGTTGACCACCGCATCGTTTTTATAAGTAAACGAAATAATCTTTTGGTATCATTTTCCACTGGATCTGTCGTTCTGAATTGTAACGTTGGCACTTCTTCAGTGGTTCTGTCGAGATGTAGTCCACCCCCTCAAACATTTTCTTTAGCTCATTTCCATTTAGTATATTCTCTATCCAAGTAGTTGGAAAAAGTGTTCCGTCTGGTATCACATGCTAACTAGATCCCTGAAAGCGAGTGGCTTCGGATGAGTCCTGTTAACGTTAGACTCAGCTACTAGCTTCGTTGAAGCATGGGCAGTAGATAGGATCTTTGAGCCAAGACACAAATTACATTTAACTAAAACTTTCTTTTCTTTGTGCTTGACAAAAGAGAAATAGTGAGAATATCCATCTGTAGAAATGCAAGTTTTTCCGCTACCGCTCGCTACCAATCTATAATGAACCATTCAGTATTTAATAACATAATTTTTAATCGTTGGGCATGGGGGAAGGTATCAAGTCTTCTCAAGTCAAAAGGATCAAGTCCAAGTGAAGTCACAAGTCATTGGTATTAAAGTCAAAGTCGAGTTGCAAGTCTTTTTTGATTTTGTCAAGTCAAGTCTAAAGTCATCAAATTTGTGACTTGAGTCTGACTCGAGTCCAAGTCATGTGACTAGAGTCCACACCTCTGGACAGTACCCACTGCAATGTAGGCTAGCTGTGGTGGTGGCCAACCCCTGTGTGAGGTCAAAGAAAACCTCTACAGGTGGTTTTGTTTTGTAAATCCTGGTACTATAATAAAGCCACGTTTATAGAATAGTTGTGCAGCAGGTTCAGTCCATTTTATTATGGGGAGAGCAGGTCTGTTACACTGCTGCCCTGCACTCCTCATGTTGCCTCTCTCTGTTGGCACACTCCCATCAGCTTCCTGTGTCTCTGACTCACCTGGATCATCTCTCTGACTCACCTGGATCATCTCTCTGACTCCTGGGTCATTGATTGATTGATTGAAAACTTTATTATCAAATTGCAGAATGGGTACAGTACAGTACAGCTCAATACATACGATTGTTAAGGGGATGCAGACCAGAGAAAGACTTTCGTCTTGTTTACATCAGGGTCCCCCATTTTCAATTCATCATAACATATATGACATACATGACATACAGATAGACATTACTGCTACATCTATACATTTATGACATACCAGATTTGCAAATACAGTACTGTTTGTGATACGAAAAGTGTCCAGAAAAGAGAGTATTGTGGGATCGCAAGAAAGGATGAAACGGGAGACGGTAGTCGAGTCTTTCCTTTTACTTCCCAACATAAATTACATACATCCAACAGAGTGCAGAGACGTTTAACGTTACTACTAGAAAGTGACAGCAGCCAGCTGACAGCTGACAGGTGACATAATATAGGTTACCAAATACCCACCCCGTTCCCAGAATCCCCAGGCTTAAAGGAGCACTCCTCCGCTCCTCAAGTCCAGTGAATGTCTGCACCAATTGTGCGTGATAAGTGAGTCACCACACAGGCCCCCCCAGAATTCACAATAACCCCCCAAAAGATCATCCACAGTCAACGAGGCGGGGGGCGGATCAGGCGCCCAAAACGACTCCGTATCACCCGTGCAGGGGTAGAGGTGGGGATTGGGGCGTGTGGGGCGTGTGGGGGGGATTCAGGAGATATGAGGTGACAAGAGGGAAAAGCAGTTGGCAGGGGCCAGGCAGGGGGTCGTCCACGCCGCGGGGGCCGGGCCAGTTCAACTGGCCTGTCTAGGTCCAAATGGGCAGGCTTGAGCCGGTTGACCGATACCCGCTCTGACCTTCCTCCAATGTCCACCATGAAGTTCTTAGGCCCCGCCTCCAGGACACGAAAAGGGCCATCGTAAGGGGGCTGCAGAGGAGTACGGTGGCTGTCATGGCGAATGAAAACATACCTCGCTGACTGCAGATCCCTAGGCATGTAGGACTGCGGGAGGCAGTGCTGGGAAGTTGGGACCGGGGTGAAAGCACCGGCGCCATCCCTGAGCACAGTCCAAGATGAGGTGACCGACCAGAGTGCCTCGGCATCCGGGAGGAACTCCCCAGGGACTCGCAGCGGCTGTCCATACACCAGCTCAGCAGCCGAGGCCTGCAGGTCTTCTTTGGGGCCGGAGCGCAGGCCAAGCATGACCCAGGGAAGCCGGTCGACCCAGTTGCCGTCCGTAAGGCTGGCCCGCAGAGCAGCCTTGATAGATCGGTGAAACCGTTCAAACAAGCCGTTGCCCTGTGGGTTGTAGGCTGTGGTGCGGTGGAGCTTCACTCCCAGGCCCTCGGCGACTGCAGTCCAGAGCCCGGACGTAAACTGTGGGCCCTGGTCGGATGTGAGATCAGATGGTGTGCCAAAACGGGCTACCCAGGACCCAATGAACGCCCGGGCCACCTCGGCGGATGTGGTCAATGCCAGTGGGACCACCTCCGGCCACCTAGTGGTTCTGTCCACCATGGTGAGGAGGTGAGTGAACCCGTGGGAGGGGGGCAGGGGACCCACCAGGTCCACATTGACATGGTCAAAGCGCCTCTCCGGCACGAGAAACGGTGCCAAGGGGGCTTTGGTGTGACGGTGTATCTTTGCACGCTGGCACGCCACGCAGGAGCCGGCCCAGGCTGCGATGTCCTTCCTGAGGCCATGCCAGACGAATTTAGCACCGACCAGCTTAGTTGACGCCTTCACCCCCGGGTGCGACAGGCCATGGATGGCTTCGAATACCTGCCGCCGCCAGCCAGCGGGAACCATCGGACGGGGCTGACCGGTGGAGACGTCGCAGAGGAACGTGGTGTTGGCAATACCAAACTGCACCTCCTCTAACCTTAGCCCAGTGTCGGCTGTTCGGTAGGCCTGCATGTCCTTGTCAGTGGCCTGGTCGGCAGCCATGGCAGCGTAGTCCAGTCCCAAGTGGACGGCCCCCACCACCGTCCGGGAGAGGCAGTCAGCGACGTAGTTGTCCTTACCTGCGACATGCCGTAAGTCTGTGGTAAACTCGGAGATGGCGGAGAGTTGGCGCTGCTGGCGCCCTGACCACGGCTCGGTGGCCTTGGCCATGGCGAAGGTGAGTGGCTTGTAGTGTTGTCACGATACTGGAATTTCGACTTCGATACGATACCTTGAAAAGTATCGATACTTTCGATACTTTCGATACCAAAAAAAAAATTTATAATATCTTTTTTTTTATTCTAATAATTTTTTTTTTTTAACAAATTTTGCTTTTGCTGCTGGTTGATTCTCCTCAGCTTCTCTCTGGTACTATACGAGAAGATAAATACACTTTTAAAACCCTTTGTTTATCTTTAGATCAGAGAGAGAGAGAGAGAGAGAGAGAAAGAGAGAGTGGCTGCTGGAGATTTTAGGTCTACTGAGCGCACCTTTCTAGTTATGACCCGAAAACAAGGGTACTTGAGAGAGAGAGAGAGGGAGAGAGAGAGAGAGAGAGAGAGAGAGAGAGAGAGGGAGAGAGAGAGGGAGAGAGAGAGGGAGAGAGAGAGGGAGAGGGAGAGAGAGAGAGAGAGAGAGAGAGAGAGAGAGAGAGAGAGAGAGAGAGAGATTTCTCCGGAGCTATGCTCGGAGCATTTATTAACGTTACATTTTCAACAACATTGCTGCTAATTGGACACTTCATGGAGGCGGGGTAACGTTGTGTCGAGTTCATGCGTGTACTGGTGTAGGATGGGCTCCGGCTCCGCTCGACCTAACATTGGAAACGGGGTAGTTGTGTCGAGTTCATGCGTGTACTAGTGTAGGATGGGCTCCGGCTCCGCTCGACCTAACGTTGGAAACGGGGTAGTTGTGTCGAGTTCATGCGTGTACTGGTGTAGTGGGCTCGGCTTGACGTTACTCCGTTTCCATGAAGTAATAGGTGGCCAGCTAGCTAGCATTAAGCTAACAGAGGAACGACAGCTAACGTTAGCTAATAATAGCGTTGTTTACAAACTGAAGACAGAGCTGCGCTCCCCGGCTGTGAGGGGGAGGAGGCTGCAGCAGCTTGTGTCTGTTGCTCTGAGCGAGGAGGAGGAGGAGGCGGAAGGGCAAGGCTCTGGCAGCGCGTCTGTCTGTCAACAACTTGCGGGAGCAAGCCAGCTGGTACCGATACTGCAGAAAGTATCGGTACTTCGGGAAATGAGTATCGAAGCCGTTTTAAATATTCAGTATCGATATGTATCGATACTTCGATATTTTTGACAACACTAGTGGCTTGTGGTCCACAAAGGCAGTAAACCGTCGGCCCTCCAGCAGGAATCTGAAGTGCCTGATGGCCAGGAAGAGGCCTAGGAGCTCCCGGTCAAAGGTGCTGTACTTTCTTTCATTGTCCCGCAGCTGGCGACTGAAGAAAGCAAGCGGTTGACAGCCCCCCCCCCAACCACTGTTCGTACACTGCCCCCACTGCATAGTCTGAGGCGTCAGTTGTGAGGGCGATCGGTGCGGTAGGAAATGGGTGTGCCAGTAATGCGGCATTGGCCAGTGCAGTTTTAGCGCCCAAAAAAGCGTCGTCGGTACACAGGGACCAGTCCACCTCGGCCTTGGGGTCCTTACCACGCAGGGCCTCATACAAGGGGCGCATGAGGTGAGCAGCACAGGGAATTAACCTGTTGTAGAAGTTCACCATGCCTAGGAACTCCTGCAAGGACTTCACGGTGCGGGGGCGTGGAAAGCTGGTAACGGCGTCCACCCTGGCAGGGAGCGGAACGGCTCCCTCTGCTGAGACCCTGTGCCCGAGGAAATCAATAGACGACCGGCCGAACTGGCACTTGGCGGGGTTAACAATGAGCCCATGTGCACTGAGCCGCTCAAACAACTGCCTGAGATGTGTCAGGTGCTCCTCTGCAGACGTGCTGGCTACGAGAATGTCGTCCAAGTATACGAACATGAATGCCATATCCCGCAGCACTGAGTCCATCAGTCGCTGGAAAGTCTGTGCCGCCCCCTTGAGGCCAAAGGGCATCCGCAGAAACTCGAACAGGCCAAAAGGAGTGATGACCGCCGTCTTGGGAACTTCCCGTGGGTGAACTGGTACCTGGTGGTATCCCCGCACCAAGTCCACCTTGGAAAAGATGGTGGTCCCCGCCAGGTGGGCGGAGAAGTCCTGTATATGCGGGACGGAGTACCGGTCCGGGGTCGTGGCGTTGTTTAGGCATCGGAAATCGCCACAGGGACGCCACCGCTTAGCGACTGCTGAGGAAAATGTAGGCGTGGTGAGGATAGGGAGAGGATAGGGGCAGCAAGCATGTTGGACAGACCTAGTGTCCCTGGCCCTCCCAGCGTGCACGGGTAGGTAGCGAAGGAGACAGCATCGATTAGGCGACAGTTTGTAATGTCCACTAGCAGCCTGAACGCACACAGGAAGTCCGCGCCGAGGAGAGGAACTGACACAGCGGCCATGACAAACTCCCACCCAAAACGGCATCCGCCAAAACACACCTCTACATACCGGGTTCCGTAGGTACGTATAGGCGTGCCATTAGCAGCGTCCATGGGGGGACTGTGGCCCCCAGCCATAGTGTCCACAGCTGTAGCAGGCAGGATGCTTCGTTGCGCGCCCGAGTTGACTAGTAGTCGCCGGCCAAATAAGGTGTCCTTAATAAATAGCAGCCTGCTGCCTCCGCCAACGCTCATGGCTGTTAATGAGCATTGGCCCTGGCGTTTCCCTGGTCACTGTAATTGCACGGTGGGCGACACTGTTTGGCCCTGGCGCCAAACCGGTTATGGAAATAACACCATCCACTGTTACCCTGGCGACGGGCAGTCACTGCTGCAGCGGCGTCCGCAGCGTCCACTAGGTGGGTAGGTGGGTGGTAGGCTGGAAGCAGCGCATGCACAAACTGCTGCCGGTTGGCGAGATAAATCCTATCCGCTTCGGCAGCCAGCGAGCGGTAGTCCTTGGTGAAGGAGACGGGAGAGCTGGCCAGGGCGGTGCGCACAGGCGCTGGAAGCTGACGCATGAAAACATGTTTAAATAAAAAAGAGGGATCTGCCGAGCCCAAAACGGACAGCATCTGGTCCATCAGTTCGGACGGCTTGCCATCGCCGAGGCCGCTGAGTGACAATAGACAATCCGCCTTTTCAATTTCCGACAGTTCAAATAATTGCAAAAGGAATGCCTTGATAGCGTCATATTTGTCGGCAGCTGGCGGAGCTTCCAGCAGCCCCATAACACGGGCCGTCGTCTGGGCATCCAATGCTGCTACCACATGATAATATTTAGTAACATCCTGTGTTATTCCTCTCAACTCGAACTGAGCTTCAATGTGTTGAAACCAGGATCGAGGGCTGTGATGCCAGAAGTCGGGTAACTAGAGACGTTTAACGTTACTACTCGAAAGTGACAGCAGCCAGCTGACAGCTGACAGGTGACATAATATAGGTTACCAAATACCCACCCAGTTCCCAGAATCCCCAGGCTTAAAGGAGCACTCCTCCGCTCCTCAAGTCCAGTGAATGTCTGCACCAATTGTGCGTGATAAGTGAGTCACCACAGTCAGGGCCGCCTGGGAGAAATGCGAGGCCCTGTGCGAGATTTTTTATTTTATTTTAATTTTTAATTTTTTTCATACAGTCAACATATTCTTAAATAATAGCGCTGCCCGAGGCTGGGCATGATACAGTCAACATATAGCAAGAGAGAGAGCGAGAGAGAGCTCCCGTTCTACAGTCAATATACAGTGTTATCGCTGCACAGACCCGGCAATGCCCCTGACCCTCCACCAGAGCAAGGCCAGAGAGAGAGAGCGAGAGAGAGAGAGAGAGAGAGACACATTGGAAAGAAACAACCCAAAACCAGAGCAAATTGAAATGCTATTTGGCCCTAAACAGAGAGTACACAGTGGCAGAATACCTGAGCACTGTGACTGACTCAATACTAAGAAGATCCTTGACTAGGTACAGACTCAGCGAGCACAGCCTAGCCATCGAGAAAGGCCACCATAGGCAGACCTGGCTCCCAAGCGAAGACAGATCCACTGCACACAAGATGAGGTGGAAACAACCTGCCCACTATACCAAGACATACTTCCCACAAATTGCAAACACCCAAAGAGACTTTGAAAACATCGACAATAACTCAAAACTCCCATACCTACTGGGAGAAATACAAGAATGTGAAATAAAGCCCATTTGAATTGAAGATAGAGAGATAGAGCATGTCTGTGTGTGTTAGAAAGAGAGAGCTAGAGAGAGAGCATGTCTGTTTGTGTGTGTGTTAGAGAGAGAGCATGTATATGTGTGTTAGAAAGAGAGAGAAATATATAGAGAGAGCATGTCATTTTGTGTGTTAGAGAGAGATATAGAGCATGTATGTGTGTGTTAGAAAGAGAGAGAGAGCATGTGTGTTTGTGTGTTAGAGAGAGAGAGCATGTCTGTGTGTGTGTGTGTGTGTTAGAGAGAGAGCATGTATGAGAGAGATAAGCAAAGATGAGCCCCTAAAGGATATTCAACTTTTAATGGAAGAACAAAACAGAAGGAAAAGATAACTTCACAAAGGCAACATGAATATACATAGATCCAAAAGGACAAAGATCAACACTTAAATCCAAAGAGAAGAGGGTCTATACCAGAGAAAACAAAGTAGCAAGGAGCCAATGGCCGACATCAGCTAAATAGGCTAACTGCAAATAGAGTAGCCAGGTACTGACACCAGGCCACACACCGTTAGCTACTACAACAGCTAGCCGGCCCGTTTGGCTCCCGAGAGAGAGAGAGAGATATATCCACGGCGGGAATAGAATAGAGTGCATTAAAAACTCACCAAACGTCCAAGAGGATGGAGACAACCGCGTGGAGTTGACGAAGTTCATCTGCCGAATGACAGTCCTCTTCATCTTGGCATAACAATGCTGCACGCGCTCTCTCTAGGTTAGCTAACGCTAGCTAAGATAGCTACTAGCCAACATCATCATGGCTATCCCGACTGAACCACACGTTAGCACTCGATATTATAACGTAGCTAAAGCTAACTAGCTGTCCCTGCCTTCAGCTAAGCCTGACTGAACTGTCTAACATGCAACAACTTTCATCTTCAGTCCATCTGCCGAATGACCGTCCTCTTCGTTTTGGCTGGCATAACTAAGCATAACCTCCAAAGCTGCACGCGCGAAATAGTCAAACGCAGCTGACGCACGCCGGCGTACACATGATGTAACCCCTCCCTTCGTTGAAACCAATAGTATGTCTGCTGCAGAGCCCCAGAGCTCCAATAGTGAGTATGTCTGCTGCAGAGCCGCAGAGCCAGGAACATTCTACAAACGTGTCTAATGTGAAATATATAAGCATATAAGCAAAACTAGATTTTAGGTCTGTGATGAAAAAGGGCCTCGCGGGAAGGGGGGCCTCGCGGGAAGGGGGGCCTCGCAAAAAATAAAAAAGAAATAAAAAAGAAAGAATAAAAAAATTAATAAATAATTGTATTTTTATTTATTTTTTGCGAGGCCCCCCTTCCCGCGAGTCCCTGTGCGACCGCACTGCTCGCACACCCCCTGAGGCGGCCCTGACCACAGTATATACATTTGACGTAGAAACTGTACATTGGAGGTGGTTGGGTGGGTGGGGGGGGGGGGGGGGGGGTTGGGTGGGTGGGGGACACTGTACAACTGAACAAGCAAAACTGTACATTGGAATATTGACAAGACCATACTTGGTAATTTACTGTACATTGGGGGGGGGGGGGGTGTGTTAGGACATTTACAGGGGCCAGTTTCGAATTGCAGTCTCCCGTAGGTGTTTTTTGAGAGTGTTTTTGAAAGTGGGTAATGATTCACATTCCTTTACAGCTTTGGGTAGGGCGTTCCACATTGATGTGGCATAATTGCGAAACGTGTTTAGTCCCTTGTTTGAGCCGAATCTGGGTTTAACATGATTTGTGGAGCTCCCTCTGGTGTTGTGATCGTGGTATTCACTGACCTTTGGGAAGTATTTTGACATGTACATGGGTACCTTGGTCGTGTAGTGTATCTTGTAGACCAGGCCCATTGCAAGTTGCTGTACTCTGTCGTCTACTCTAATCTAGTCATCTCTCTGACTCACCTGGGTCATCTCTCTCTGACTCACCTGGGTCATCTCTCTCTGACTCACCTGGGTCATCTCTCTCTGACTCACCTGGGTCATCTCTCTCTCTCTCTGACTCACCTGGGTCATCTCTCTCTCTGACTCACCTGGGTCATCTCTCTCTCTGACTCACCTGGGTCATCTCTCTCTGACTCACCTGGGTCATCTCTCTCTCTGACTCACCTGGGTCATCTCTCTCTCTCTATGACTCACCTGGGTCATCTCTCTCTCTCTCTGACTCACCTGGGTCATCTCTCTCTCTGACTCACCTGGGTCATCTCTCTCTGACTCACCTGGGTCATCTCTCTCTCTGACTCACCTGGGTCATCTCTCTCTCTCTATGACTCACCTGGGTCATCTCTCTCTCTCTCTGACTCACCTGGGTCATCTCTCTCTCTCTCTGACTCACCTGGGTCATCTCTCTGACTCACCTGGGTCATCTCTCTCTGAATCACCTGGGTCATCTCTCTCTCTCTATGACTCACCTGGGTCATCTCTCTCTCTCTGAATCACCTGGGTCATCTCTCTCTCTGACTCACCTGGGTCATCTCTCTCTCTGACTCACCTGGATCATCTCTCTCTATGACTCACCTGGGTCATCTCTCTCTCTGACTCACCTGGATCATCTCTCTCTCTGACTCACCTGGATCATCTCTCTCTCTGACTCACCTGGGTCATCTCTCTCTCTCTGACTCACCTGGGTCATCTCTCTGACTCACCTGGATCATCTCTCTCTCTGACTCACCTGGGTCATCTCTCTCTCTCTGACTCACCTGGGTCATCTCTCTCTCTCTGACTCACCTGGGTCATCTCTCTCTGACTCACCTGGGTCATCTCTCTGACTCACCTGGGTCATCTCTCTCTGTCTCACCTGGGTCATCTCTCTCTCTGACTCACCTGGATCATCTCTCTCTCTGACTCACCTGGGTCATCTCTCTCTATGACTCACCTGGGTCATCTCTCTCTCTGACTCACCTGGGTCATCTCTCTCTCTCTGACTCACCTGGATCATCTCTCTCTCTGACTCACCTGGGTCATCTCTCTCTCTGACTCACCTGGGTCATCTCTCTCTCTGACTCACCTGGGTCATCTCTCTCTCTGACTCACCTGGGTCATCTCTCTCTTTGACTCACCTGGGTCATCTCTCTCTCTGACTCACCTGGGTCATCTCTCTCTCTGACTCACCTGGGTCATTTCTCTTTGACTCACCTGGGTCATCTCTCTCTCTGACTCACCTGGGTCATCTCTCTCTCTGACTCACCTGGGTCATTTCTCTTTGACTCACCTGGGTCATCTCTCTCTGACTCACCTGGGTCATCTCTCTCTGTCTCACCTGGGTCATCTCTCTCTTTGACTCACCTGGGTCATTTCTCTTTGACTCACCTGGGTCATCTCTCTCTCTGACTCACCTGGGTCATCTCTCTCTCTGACTCACCTGGGTCATCTCTCTCTCTGACTCACCTGGGTCTAACAAACATAATTCCTACACTGAACAGGGTTCCTCGATAGTATTAAATTACCACTCTGACCACCTCAACCATTTCTGTTTTTAGAAAAATACTATCATGTAGTCAAGGAAGAAAACCTTGCCAGGTTCATACCATGGCTGCTTCTTATGGTCCTTCCCTGCAAGTAGATGGTAAATTGTAAATGGACTGCATTATACAGTGCTTTTCTAGACTTCCAACCGTTCAAAGTGCTTTACACCTTAAACCCCACATTAATTTTATTAATTTATTTGAGATTTTGAAGATGTTGAGAATGTGCTTTTTTTTTATTTTTTTTTAACTGTAATGTACTGTACTGTAATGTAAGTTGTGTGTTAGGACCCCAGGAAGAATAGTCTTTCACCCATGGGTGTAGAGACTAATGGGGATCCGTAAATAAACTAAAAACTAAACAAAACACACACACACACACACACACACACACACACACACACACACACACACACACACACACACACACACACACACACACACACACACACACACACACACACACACACACACACACACACACACACACACACACACACACACACACACACACACACACTGTGGGAGGAGGCAGCCATGCAAGGTATCATTGAGGGGATTTAAAAAAAAATATTCTTTTACGTCCTGTGGGCGGATCATATGATCCTCGATTCCAAACGAAGACCCTCCATCTTTGATCCAGTTACCAAACGTATTTTTCAGCCTGGAATAATGGGATTTATGATTAGCCAATGGACATATCGATCGACCAGAATCCGATGACTAATGAAGAAATGCTGCCGGTGATCACATGGCCTGACGGTAGGATACTATTACCCCAAATTACAGCTGGATTGGACATTGTTTTAAAACCTAACGTGATAGACCACTGACATTGGCTACCTGAACGCACACTCTATTGCTAATCAATAATACTAATCTGCGTTCCCCGCCGCCCCCATTTCATCCATAGATGCTCTGTAATAGTCCGGATGCTACACAGTTTGTTTTATTTCATTCGTATATATACAGCAGAAATGGCGTTTGATATAACGGCGCCAACGTTTAGCCTATTTTCTAGCTTCCTGAAAAAAAGAAGAGACGAAAAGCGTGATAAACCTTATATTCACGACGCTATAAAATGACAACCAACTGATGGATTTTTATTTTCTTTAAGCCATTATGAAGGCACAGTTTATGCACTCAAGTGACAATGAGAATGGACAGATAGCAATACTATAAATGATATATATAGCTCTTAGAAAGTACATCGGTTTGTAAACAATCCTCTGTCCTCTGAGGCATAAATCGCCGCAAGACTGTGGTCGTCAATGTGTTAAAAAGTCATTGAAATTCAAATCAACCATTCGCATTGAATGTTTTGTTCATCCATGATCAAATTGTTCTGAATCAAGAAATCTTTTTTTTTGTTCCGTTTTAATAAAATCTGATGAGTCACTGTCTCCAACTGCTTTTCCTAATTATTTCGCGTGTGATGCTCTACTGTAGCTTGCTCTACCTGGCAAGCAGGCCAAGAAGATGCTTAAAAAAACAGCATTTGAATTGTATTCTTCGAGTGACATCCTTGAAAATGAAAAATAGTGCTTAAAAGTCATTGAATAAAATGTTGCAATGTCTGTGGGAACCCTGGGGGAGGGAGAGGAGAGGGAGAGGCAGGAATAAAATAGGAATAAAATATAAGAATAGTAGATAAATAAATAAATAAATAAATAAAGATACAGGTCTGATCTGCACTGGAACAGGTGAGACATATGTATATGCTATGTACAAAAATATAGCTAACCTAAGTCTACTCTGTACAAATATACAATACTCTGTATATAAAGCGCATTATCAATACATATAAATGTGCGTATACAAATAATATTTAATTTAGATGAATGAATGAATGATAATGTGAGTCAAAGTGCAGGGTTCAGTAGTTAAAAGTCAATCAGTTCTAACAGTTCTAACAGTTATCCAGCAGGTCGCCAAGTCAATCCATTTGCTTGGGCAGTCAGGGACTCACACTTTCAAACCATTATGTTTGAATATCGGCATTTCTTATTGATTCACGCCACTTGTTTATAGATAGACATGGTATGAAGTAAATGGATTGACTACCGACATTTAAAACGACACAGAGCAATTTAGTGGCTTTAACTTGACATAAATAGGCCTACCATGCACTCAATTCATCCGGCTGTCTCTGTCGTTCCCTCTGTGTGTGTGTACTGTGTGTGTATCTGTGTGTGTTGTGTATCTGCGAAGCCGGTGATTAATGTTATAGAAGTAACAACAGAGATGAGAGACGAGGGCAAGGGGGAGGGGCTATTCCCCTGCTAGTCTCAGCAGAGAGAGAGAGAGTGAGAGAGTGAGAGAAAGATAGACTATATATAGTGAGCATGTGAGGGGGCCGTATCACTGGAAAGCAGACACATTTGGCATTTTATCCAGATTTGGGAGGAGGGCAGGTGGCCGCGGCAGCCCATGTGTTATTTGTGGCCATCTGCCACAGATTCATCTATGTGTGGGAAACACTGAAGGGATGAATCGTATTTGATTAGTTGATTAATCAGTCGATTTGGTCATAACCAAGACTAGGTTAGTTAGTTGATGAGGAGTGTTTACCTTGCTGAACGAGTTATTACCTGCAAAAAGTAACCAAGCACATCTCTGGTAAGCATTCGATTTAAAGTGCCACTTGCAGGTTAAACCCTACTCTTCAATTATGGGTAGTTTACATCATTGGCATCTAATTTCATTATTTATCTTTTTCCATTTGACGCCGGAAATTCCACTCAGAAAGGGTTCAAAATGTCCATGCACGAATAACATGTATGGAGCCAATCAAAGAGCTTATCAGACGCTATCAGTGCCGTGACGTCACCGCAGGTAACTTTTCCCTACTTCTCATCCACTACAATGGAGTTTGACGAGTGCAGAAAGCTATTTCCTTGATCCAAATGGACACCTTACAAGACGAAAATGGGTTTAATAGTAGGCGAGACTTTGATGGACCTCTACTACTGCATTTTTGGTTGAAACAAAGGTAGTTATAAGGTTTTTAATGTCGTAAAAAAATAACTACATTTACCACTAGGCAGCCTGTTGTTCAGTACAGCAGCGCTATTGGCTGTCGCCTTATGCCTTTCCCCGTCACGGGTCATAGTACCAAGCTAGCTAGTTAACGTTAACGTTACCATTATGTCTACTGTCGTGAACCATTTTAAATCGGGGCATGTAGAAGAGTTTCGGGAACGAGTAAAATGAGCAGGTCCTCTTCTCAGACCTGTGGGGCAAAGCACTGCACGCATCATGCCGGCTAGCAAGCTACACGTCACGGCATGGTGATACGATAGTAGCCCCTTTCGTGACTGATGCACTCGGTCACGAAACGGGCTACCACGATAGCTAACTAACGTTACCGTTACAAGCTCAAACACCTTATAACTACTACTACTGTCGTGTCCATAAGTTCCCTGGCAGAATACTTTGTTTGTGAGGACAAAGGTATACAGGAGTTAGGAGTTTCGAGAATGCCGGCTAGCAAGCTAACTTAGCTACTAACGTTATATACACAATATGTACAATGACACAATGATTTACATTAGTATTTACAAATATGGTAACGTGGTTGTGGCTTTTACAAATAGTGGTTAGCTTTAGAGATAAATGGCTATGATCACGGAGCAATAGTGTTAGGTGAAACAGATACTAGATCCTCGGCTAGTAGTAGCAAGAAGGCTCTTTGCTTCCGTCACTACCTGCCTGTGATTCTCAGCGCCCCTCGCTGCCCTGATACCTTGTGTAACGTCATCATTAAGATGACACACGCATGCTATGAAACATGGATTAAAATATGCAGGTGGTTGTGGTTGGGTGGACAAAATGTTTGATAAAAACGCTAAAACTGGGTCAATTTCGAGAAAAAAAATTCCCCTCTTCATGAAAGTCACTGTTGGTTTAGTCCACATTGTTTATTGAACAAAAATACAACATGCAAGTGGGCCTTTAACAAGTCACTTCTGCATGTGGGAAAAAGGGGGGAGGGGGTGTAGTTTCTGATTATTTGATTGTCAGTAACGGCATTCGCATTGAACACAAAAAACTGTTATCAGCCCGATCGGTGTAAAAGCATTGCAGGATCAAGCAAAAATGTACGTCAAATCGTCCTTACCTTTGGCCGGGAGTAATCCAAAAAGAATATTCCAATTTCTTGATCGCCATCTGGTAGATCCAATGTCCATTTGCTCGACAGCATAATCCACCATAACAAAGGGATCGGGCATATTTGACAGGCTTCAATGTAACCGGCAGAACCGTTCGCCTCGCCCGAGAAGGAAAAATTAAACCGGAGACCTGGGGCCATCCCACAGCCCTGGATACAATGTTAGAAAGGGTGGTTGATACCGCCATCTAGCGTGATGCGGCCAGTATTGCACCTAGGCATTCTCAATGCGATTCCCAATGTTAACGGCGAGTCAGTGGGCCTGTAATGAATAGAAATATCGAATAAAATAAATAACGATCAAATAACGTATATATATACGCGGTTGGCGTTCAACGGTTGTCGGACAAACACGTATATAAGCGTTGTCGGCATCCAATGAGTTAATATATATATACAGTAAATATAAATAAATGTATAAATATGTATAATGGAATGATGTAGCCTGTTATTCATTAGTAATTGCTAGAAAATTAGGTATAGCATAGCAATAATATTCAACAGCATGCTTTGACGTTTAATTAACACTACAGTGGTGTTTAATATATATAAATATAAATACAAATAAATATATATATTTATATATCATTCCATTATATATTATATATATGGAATGATTTAGCCTATTATTCATTAGTAATGGATAGAAAATGAGGTATAGCATAGCAATAATATTCAACAGTATGCTGTGGCATTTAATTAACACTACAGTGGTGTTTAATATAATATAATATAATATATATAAATATAAATGACTACAGTGGTGTTTAATTAGCACTACAGAGGTCCTTCTGCATGACTGCATTTATTTGCATAATTAATCCCAACTCACATGGTAAACACTTTTAATTTTTTTACAGATTTCTCGATTAAATATGATAGACAAATACTACGACACAGTTCTTTAATTGGGGACTGCTCTAAAAATCTGAAAGTTGTGTAAATTCCATGATATACAACATTTAAAGTAATTCATCAACAACCAACAGCACTTCTTTCATCCTGCTACTGTATAATATGATATTACCTTCCATTATATGGTTAGCAATGTACTAGCTATATACTAACTATAATGCAGGGGAAGTTTAGAGGTTTACTTGCAGGCCTGCCTGCAACAGTCTGCAACTGTTTTTGATATTGTACTTATTTTATGCCTATTCTTAAGTCTGCACATTTACATTGCACTACTTTTATTGTCTTTTTTTTATATATTTTTTTTTATCCACTTTTTCTCCTCTTTTTCTATTGTTCTCCCATCCCAATTCCACGGTGCCAATTCTCCCCTCCCCTGTCTTGAACGTTGCTCGCATATGCCCCCCACTGGCCGGTTGTAGGGAGGATAGAAGCCTTGCATCACGTGTCCCCTCCGATATACGAGGAGGCAGCCTGTCACATCTTTTCACCTGCCACCGCGGACTCTTATTGGCGAGGTGTAACGTGTGGGAGGCTCACACTACCCCCGCCATTTCCTGTTTTTGCTGTGCAGGCGTCCCCAACCTACCTGTAGGAGTCGCTGTCCACAACGTCCAGATTACCACCCATCGACTTCCACCCACTAACTCTGCCAATTGAGTTAGTATGGCGGCTGGCCCATACTAACGAGCGCAATGTCCGCTGCGCCACCCAGCCGCCTTTACTTTTATTGTCTTTTATACTTATACTTATGTTTGAAATGTATGCAATTTTTATTTTGTCCATTTGTGTGCTGATTTTATGCTGCCTTGATTTTATGTTCATTTTATACTAATTGCTGTGGTGCACTCTGGACTGCGGTCCATGTGTGAAGAGTACTATATAGATAGTTATTTATATTTATTATTGTTATTGTAGAAATGTGTGTGTGTGTGTGTGTGTGTGTGTGTGTGTGTGTGTGTGTGTGTGTGTGTGTGTGTGTGTGTGTGTGTGTGTGTGTGTGTGTGTGTGTGTGTGTGTGTGTGTGTGTGTGTGTGTGTGTGTGTGTGTGTGTGTGTGTGTGTGTGTGTGTGTGTGTGTGTGTGTGTGTGTGTGTGTGTGTGTGTGTGTGTGTGTGTGTGTGTGTGTGTGTGTGTGTGTGTGTGTGTGTGTGTGTGTGTGTGTGTGTGTGTGTGTGTGTGTGTGTGTGTGTGTGTGCGTGCGTGCGTGCGTGCGTGCGTGCGTGCGTGCGTGCGTGCGTGCGTGCGTGCGTGCGTGCGTGCGTGCGTGCGTGCGTGCGCGCGTGCGCGCGCGCGTGATCGACAAAGATGGACAGAAGTTCCAAAGGCTTGGCGAGTGAATAGGAGCTTGGCTTGACTCTAAACTGGTTTGACTAAAGAACACAAACTTTTGTGTGTGTGTGTGTGTGTGTGTGTGTGTGTGTGTGTGTGTGTGTGTGTGTGTGTGTGTGTGTGTGTGTGTGTGTGTGTGTGTGTGTGTGTGTGTGTGTGTGTGTGTGTGTGTGTGTGTGTGTGTGTGTGTGTGTGTGTGTGTGTGTGTACTGCAAACACCCCCGATGCACGTGCACACAGGCACGCACACATACACAGTACCCGCAAACAAATCTAGAAATTCAGCTCATGGTATATACATGTAAGGTTCACAAGCTTACAATTATGCCACGGACAGGGCTTGCAGACAAGCAGCAAGGTCTGTGCACATTTCAGCCTCAGATTCTAAGATCACAAACTCATGCTGCCAAACTCAATTACCAACACCTCAACTAATGTTCCACGGACAAAATGTTATATATATATAACTTTTTTACTGTATGAAGCACAATCTCAGGAGGTTCATACAGAACCAAGCATTTCACTGTAATGTACATGTGCCTTATATGTGACAAATAAAACAACTTGATACGAATGAGCATTGCATTGCATACAGATAACTACAAGGAGTCTGCCTTTGTGCCTCAACCACCAAATGCATTAAATTAATAATAGGCAACAGAGGGGAACAAATCATGCACTTACCATTAGACATCTTTGTAACAAAACTGTCTGTTGTTGCGGTTGAGTGCGAAGGCATCAATGGTTTTGTCGCTGTCCAGGGTCCTCGTTCTCTCAGTGGCCAGCAGTGGCAGGTTACTGGTACGAGAGTCCACACTGCTGTTTCTCAAGTAGTTCTTCAAACGACACAGACAAGAGAAACTGTGCTCACAGCTTACTGATGTGACGGGTCAGAAATATGCATATCAGTTCATACATGTTTATGAGGGCATCTCTGTGCGGCCTCATGAGGGATAGGAACTGCCGAGTGCTGGTGATGTCCCTGTTCTTTTAGTATTTGCTGTATAGCTGGTGAGCCTGATAGAGCACTGCAGACAAGCTTTCCTCCTTCATTCCAGTATGTGTTGTTTGTCTAAAGAGATGTTAGCTTCACAATCATCGTGTTTCCAGGTTTTGATTGAGTCTTCACACGTGGACGTTTAGAGAGTAAACATAAATATCCATTTATGATACACTCACTTCGTTAATACTAAGTATATGAAACCTCTAAATTAGCCAAAAGATTTGCTCTAGCTTACAGGAAGTGGAAGTACATAAGGTCAAAATGCATGCTGCGCCCATCGGCTCTAATCAGATCACCTGTGTTGCCTTTATGTTTTTAGTCTGAAGATGTCTTGTATGAGTGTCAAATATTCAACATCAAACCAACCTCACTGCGGTGACTCAAGCAACAAGCTACTAGCGAAATTATCGCTATTATTTTGTGCTGCCACAATTGACAGATTGATTTCTTGCACATAGGTCACCCCAAACAGCTAACAAAAATGAAGCCAGCCCACATCGAGAAAGTAATGGAAACTATCTAGCGTAGATATGTTGTTATGAACCAGCGTTGCCAGATGGGAAATGTTAAAGTATCATACAAGAGGCTTAACATTATTGTACATCTGGCAACGCTGCTATGAACACAGCATCTTGTGGAGGCGACAGCCAGATGGGGATTTAGCTATTTTAGTTATTGCGACGTCTGTTTGCTCAATTAAAGCACAAGGCTTAGATTAGATATGACGTTTATCTGTTGGTTTTACAATCACTGCAACTGAAATGAATCTGACGATTAAAGATATTTTCAATATTGCCTCCGTTTTCAGTGAGATAAATCTACCCCACTCTCTATGTGGCAGCAATAGGCCTATGTGTTCTGTTTACATGCAGTAGTAGGCTGCTGTCAGTGGAATAGGACATCCCTCAACCAAAGTACATCTGGAGACAAAAGTAATAATGCCAACAGTACCAGCTAAGCTAAAGAGGCACTTGGAAGTGAAGCATCCCTTCTACAAAGATAAACACTTGTAGGTGAAGCATCCCTTCTACAAAGATAAACACTTGTAGGTGAAGCATCCCTTCTACAAAGATAAACACTTGTAGGTGAAGCATCCCTTCTACAAAGATAAACACTTGTAGGTGAAGCATCCCTTCTACAAAGATAAACACTTGTAGGTGAAGCATCCCTTCTACAAAGATAAACACTTGTAGGTGAAGCATCCCTTCTACAAAGATAAACACTTGGCATTGTGTCCATATCATTATTGTAGCCTAATAATCATTTTAGCTGGATTTCCTTAATTTGAACAGTAATGTTTTTTAAGTTATTGCTGTGACCCATACAAACACATTTTTTTCTTGAATGATGTGATTGCTCACTGTCAGTTTGCAATATTGCAAATGTACAGTATCTACTAACAGTATGACATACTGTATGAAACAATCTGCATAATGGATTATTGTGACTATAGCTTGGTGTGCCTTGGGATGCTGAGAACCACTGCTATAGCACACACACATTGTGGCTTCCTCATTTAGCTGTGTAAAAAACTGAGACATTGTGGGAGTGTGAAGCACTAAAAGACTAGCTCTTGGGAGAGCAGGCCTGAGAACAACCTGGCAGCTACAGTATAACACTGTTGTTGTTGTTGTTGTTGTTGTTGTTGTTGTTGTTGTTGTTGTTGTTGTTGTTGTTGTTGTTGTTGTTGTTGTTGTTGATGTTGTTGTTGCTGTTGTTGTTGTTGATGATGATGATGATGATGATGATGATGATGGACTGCATTGGTAAATAAATGTACTGCATTTATATAATGCTTTTATACAAAGTGCTTTACAACTCATGCCTTACATTCACCCATTCACTCACACACAGACGGCGGAAGCAGCCATGCAAGGTGCCAACATGCTCACTGGGAGCAGTTAGAGTTTAAGTGTCTTCTTGCTCAAGGACAAGGACACTTTGACACACTGCCAGGAGGAGCTGGAATCCAACCCGGGAACCATCCGATTACCAGACAACCACTCTACCTCCTGAGCCACTTGTAGTTAGCCTAGACTCTGAGGCTGTATTAGCCTCAAGTTAACTGCTGTTCAGCCTGTGTACTCTACTCATCGAGGCCCAAATGCACTGGAAGCAATAATTGACGCGCCTCATTTGATGCTTCTATGGTGCACTGCAGGCAACAGATTTGAAATGCCCACACTACAGAACTAGCAGTACGTTTAGTGTTGCTACAGTATATTATATATATTATTATTATTATTATTATTATTATTATTATTATTATTATTATTATTATTATTATTATTATTATTATTATTATTATTATTATTATTATTATTATTATTATTATATATTATATTATATATGTGCAGCAGAGAGCGCATTTTCATAGGCAAAGTTCACTTTCATTCTCTTTTGGCCATAGGAAAATGATGCGAGCATCTCATTTGTTTGGGTGTGGGACTTCTCACCTCCATGGTGGGACTGTAAAGGCTTATGACATATTGAAAGGCAGGGTAATAACACCACTGTAAAGGCTTATGACATATTGAAAGGCAGGGTAATAACACCACTGTAAAGGCTTATGACATATTGAAAGGCAGGGTAATAACACCACTGTAAAGGCTTATGACATATTGAAAGGCAGGGTAATAACACCACTGTAAAGGCTTATGACATATTGAAAGGCAGGGTATAAACACTACTGTAAAGGCTTATGACATATTGAAAGGCGGTGTATAAACACCACTGTAAAGGCTTATGGCATATTGAAAGGCGGTGTATAAACACCACTGTAAAGGCTTATGGCATATTGAAAGGTACAGTATAAACACCACTGCCAGTTCTATGAAGTAAGATTGGGTGATGGCATGTGGACATTGATTATAGAAAAGCATAACTGAAAGAAACAGTCTGAAAATGGATTTGATTTACTGGATGAAAATAGAACTGTGCCACCGGAGGACATCTGCACATAGCTACTGTACCGCCAGAAATACAGTCCGTCTGATATTCTTTATTCTTAAAGGAACACGCCAACATTTTGGGAAATTAGTTTACCGTCTTCTCCAGAGAGAGACAATAATATAGATACCAGTTTCCTCTCTGTGTGTTCAGTAGAATGTGCTTTGCACAATGAATGGAAGCGGACAGTGATGGGTAGCCTTCGGGAGAGGTGTTAGTTGGACAATGCCTAGGCTACCCGTCACTGTCCGCTTCCATTCATTGGAAAGCCAGATAGCTTTCTACTGAACGCACAGAGAGGAAACTGGTATCTATATTCTTGTCTTTCTCTCTCTCTGGAGAAGATGGTAAGCTAATTTCCCAAAATGTTGGCGTGTTCCTTTAAGGCCCTGGGGCTAACGGTGATGCTTTTGGTAGACGGTAGTTTTAGCAGCATATATCACCACTAGCCCAGGCCACGTGTTGATGCTGGCATTTCTACTAGGAGAGAAGTCATTCCCTTACGTACTGTAAGCACAGCCAGCAAGACTTTATGAGCCAAATTAATTACAGAACATGAGCTTCATAACGCTAATAATACACTATCGATTTGAGGTTAAAACATTTTTTGAAACCATTCTGCTCTAATATGCCCATCCATGACAGTTAAATGCGTTCCCTGTTGTGATTTTAATTTGTGGGGAGAATCCAGCTTTTAGGTTAAAGGTCACCCACAAATGTGGCATTTTATGACAGGTTTATGGCCTAATGATTATTAACAGGGGTGTAAGTCCATTTGGAAAATTCTTTCAAATGTACATCCCTAATTCTGAGTGAGTGAACATTACCCTTTCACTACCACACTACAGAAGGTTAACCCTTCCACTACCACACTACAGAAGGTTAACCCTTCCACTACCACACTACAGAAGGTTAACCCTTCCACTACCACACTACAGACGGTTAACCCTTCCACTACCACACTACAGAAGGTTCTGTTTCATGCTAGCTGCCGCTCAGCGTCATATTGCATAAATCTCGCTTCAGTGGATTTACACTGAATACATTTCAAAATGTACCTTTACATGCCAGGGTAACACTTTCACTACCACACTACAGAAGGTTAACCTTTCACTACCACACTACAGAAGGTTAACGCTTTCACTACCACACTACAGAATGTTAACACTTTCAATACCACACTACATAATTTTAACCCTTCCACTACCACACTACAGACGGTTAACCCTTCCACTACCACACTACAGAAGGTTAACGATTTCACTACCACACTACAGAATGTTAACGCTTTCACTACCACACTACAGAATAAAGGTTAACCTTCTGTAGTGTGGTAGTGAAAGAGTTAACCTTCTGTAGTGTGGTAGTGAAAGCGTTAACATTCTGTAGTGTGGTAGTGAAAGCGCTAACATTATGTAGTGTGGTAGTGAACGTGTTAACCTTAGGTAGTGTGGTAGTGAAAGGGTTAACATTCTGTAGTGTGGCAGTGAAAGGGTTAACATTCTGTAGTGTGGTAGTGAAAGCGTTAACCTTCTGTAGTGTGGTAGTGGAAGGGTTAAAATTCTGTAGTGTGGTATTGAAAGTGTTAACATTCTGTAGTGTGGTAGTGAAAGCGTTAACCTTCTGTAGTGTGGTAGTGAAAGTGTTAACCTTCAGTAGTGTGGTAGTGGAAGGTGTAGCGACTATCCTGATGTCCTGGTAGACGCCCGGTTGGGTGCAGGGATTCCTCGCCTGTTCCACCCCACGGGGACGGTACCGACCCCTTTTGACATTATTATCATATATTAATATTTTTATAAAGATGCAAAATAATTTGTGATTTTAAAATCAACCGTTTTCAAGTATTATTATCACTACTATGTCACAAATACATGTAGAATGTAAAACGTTAGGTTGGCAATAGTTTAGCAATAGGTTAAAAGTGTATTTATATCATTTTAAGTTTTTATTTTCCAATCGTTTTTTGACCCGGAAGCGGAAATGGAAATGTTGAACCATGGGAATTGGAATCTTTTTGATTAATCATACCAATAATTGTTATGATTTGCGATAATAAGCTACAAAAGGTAACGTTTTTGACAAATATTGAAACGCAGTCAGTTTCTCCACACTATTGTAATAGGTTATACTGGTTATACTGTGGGGGAAATAAAATAGTACAGTCGTTTACAGTAAATATCAGTATCTGTTATTATGCAAGCCTGGTGATACTATATCCAAATTGAACTCGGCCATTTGAAAGATACTATATGTAACTGAGGGGTACAATTCCCTGACTGTATTACTAGATATGATACTTACTACCACTACCTTTGTACTTAATATTCGGCCACCCAGTACTCGGCATAAATATATTATGATGAACACTGTCACGTAGATGAAACGGATCCAACACAAATGTACGAATTAGAAATAGGTCTTTATTTCTACACAGCGATGGTGTGTAGAGCAAGCACTTAATCAAATCAATCACATTTATGAATGGGAATTAGTATGCACTTTTATGGCAAGAGTATTCGTCGGTATATCAATAGAGAATGTCCAATCTCTGAAGGCGCAGGTGGTACATATACGACCTGGAATAGTTAAGGAATAACAGCAATGATACTTTAATGATTATAGACTGGATACACTAGGGGGGGTTAATCCGGTCGCTTGTAAGCCGACAGGAGTAGGAAGGGGGGGGGGGTAGAATCCGGCTGCCTCATCCGGCCAAGGGTATCCCAGGTGAACCCACTGTAGTGCCGTTCAATGCGCCGGCGATCCTTGGACCACAGATGAAAGCAGGTGGACTCTTTGTGGGCCGGCGTCCTCCGGTCCACGGAGGAGAGACGTGAAGCGACCTCGTCTTGCAGAGCGTCTCCTCACCTTGCATCCTCTCCAGGGGGGGGGGGTTCCAACACACGGCAGTGTCGGGGGTCTTTATCCATGGAATAATCAACGTATACAAAGCATAATCCGTGCCGGGGAAGGCGGGCTGTCGTCGGTAGAATAATCCGGTATACAGGTCCACTCGCTCGTCGGCTCTGGGGCTCCTCGGGTGCAGCTTCACGTGGGGTCAACCACCCTGGATAAGCAGCCAGTTCTCTGCCCGAAACGATGGGGTACTGACTACGGTAGTATTCTCACCGCACGAAGCACTATATATTAACAGACTATTATTAGCTTAATAGACTACGTCCAACTCGACGATATAGTGCCAAATATGACTATTCAGATATTAATATACACGATGTCTCAATACCGATGGTAAGCCGAACTTGGCCTTACTCCCACACGTGGCGTCGCGGGGAGGCTTTACGTCTGTGACTCTATTGGAGGGTAAGAAACTGGACTGAAAAGAAAGTCCTACTTTAGTAGCGCAGTATATATACGCACTATGAACAAATAGTCCCATTAGTGGTGCGGTAGCCAGATTCCTACGCGGAACTAGGACTTGTTCGTACATGTTGAGCGGTACGTTTGAACTGGGTCTGAGGGGTATGGCAGCCTGGCACCAAGGTCTCGACCAATAGTAGAATGGAGACTATTATGGGATGTTCAGTAGGCTAGAATGGATATTCAATACATATTGTACAAGGAATATACAAGGGATATCAGGGAATATTAGAGAATATATAAATACAATTAAATATATATATATAAATAAATATATATATTCGGTTTAATCTGGCCCTTCACAACAGCCACCCCCTGATTGGTCCCAGACCTAATCAGTTAAACAGAGACAGATTAATCGCGTTGTCTATTTGCACATAAGGGTTTGCTGTAGGGGTCAGTCAACTTCACAAAGTCATAGGGTTATAGGGTCATGGTCATCATCGATTGTGTCTGGGAGTCGGGGCAGTTCTATGAGCCTCGCCACGGGACGGGTGTAAGTGCGACCCTGGACGAGCACTTCAGCTGCTCGGACCTTGCCGTCGGCACCGGTGATCACTTTGCTTACGCGGCCGGCCGGCCACATAGCTCTGGGCAGTGATTGATCAATAATCATGACGACTGTTCCTTCTGTCAAATTGTCTCTCTCCTTTACCCACTTCTGGCGGGTCTGTAGAGACGGTAAGTAGTGCAGTAGGAAACTGCTCCAAAACTTGTCGGCTAATACTTGGCTGTACCTCCACATTCGTCGGCCGTTCGCTTCTTCAGGCCGGTACATTGTCTGGGGTAATGCGGGATCTAGCCGCCCCATCAGGAGTGTGTTGGGGTCTGCGGAGATAACAGTGCTCAATCCACAGAACACAGGCTTCTTATTCTCAGCCTCCTCCTGACTGGCTTCCCTCGGGATAGGCGTGGGCCACTCTCCTTCCGGGAGCTTTAGGAATGCTGGGCCGTCACTGTAGACATTGCGACGGGTGAGGTCATCCAGGGGCATCCCCCGGGTGATGACGTCAGCTGGATTCTGTTTTGTATCAACGTAGCGCCACTCTGTTTCTCCGGTTAACTCTTCGGTTAAGTCTTGAATCTCGGTGACTCTGACTCCCACGAAGACTTTGTACTTGCATGAGTCCGATTTGATCCAGGCGAGTACTGTCGTGGAATCTGACCACAGGATTGTTCTAGACACGGTATGGTGAGCTCACGTTGGATGAGCGTGGCTAGGTGCGCTCCGGCTAGGGCTGCGCAGAGCTCTAGACGTGGGATAGATTGTTGCTTGCGTGGGGCTATTCTCGAGCGGGCGAGGACAAATGCTGTGTAGATCTCTCCCCCCTTTTCTTGGGCCCGCAAGTAGGCTACTGATCCGTATGCGACCTCTGAGGCGTCACTGAAGACGTGTAAGTCCATTTTACATGTCTCTGGCCTCACCGTGGGTGGGAAGTAGCTTCGGCGCATATTAACGCCTGGGAGTGAGTGGAGCTCCATCTCCCACTCTCTCCAGGTGGATGCAAGGTGTGCGGGAATGGGGTCGTCCCAGCCCTGGTCCTTGTCCCACAATGCTCGTACAATAATTTTTGCCCTGGTGGTGTACGGTAGAATACATCCTAGCGGGTCATATTGTCGGGCGAGTGTTGTGTACACACTCCGTCTGGTGGTCGGCGCCGCCGCCGGCCTTCCCTGCTCCGTAGTCAGGGGCTTGTGTCTGTAGTGAAGCGAATCTGTTTTGAATCGCCACACCAATCCCAGGGTCATCTCCTGGGCTTCTCCCGGGATTGTAGCCATCCAGGTCTCGCTGCTGGCTGCCTTGTCCTCGGAGGAGAGGCTGCGCAGTACTTGCGGATCGCTGCTGGCCCACTGCCTGAGATCAAAGCCGCCTTTGATCAATGAGGCGCAGAGTTTAATCAGGAGAGCCTCGGCTTCTTCCTGGGTTGAAAGGCTTTGTAGACAGTTGTCTACGTAGAAGCTGTTCTTTACGCTGTGTCGGACCTCTTCGTCCGCTGCTGGGTCCTCTGCTACATGTTTCTGTAGTGCAAATGTAGCACAGCAGGGGCTGCACGTCGTTCCAAAGGGGAGGACTTCCCATTGGTAGATGGCTGGGTGCTCATCTCCTGGCTTCTCTCTCCATAGGAACCGTAACAGGGGCTTGTCCTCCTCTACTAATCTCACCTGCAGGAACATTCCTTTAATGTCCCCGCTGATGGCCACCTTTTCCTGGCGGAAGCGGAGTAGAACGCCGAGTAGGGAGGGGCCGAGTGTGGGACCGGGCAGTAACTCTTTATTCAGATTTTGGGATCCGATCTGGTAGCTGCAGTTAAATACTATGCGGTCTTTACCGTTGTGATGGACCTTGTGGTGAGGCACGTACCACGATTCAGTGGTCTGGTCAGCCTCTTTAATGTCCATCTTTGTGACGTGTCCCGCTGTGATGAGCTTCTCAATCTCAGCGCGGTATACACTCTCTTGGGCGGGGTTCTTGGCTAAGCGCCGCTCCGTGTTCAGCAGGTACCGTTCTGTGGCGTCTGTCTTGGCGTGGAAAGTAGGCATTCCTTCTCGCCGCAGGAGTGGCGTGGCGTATCTCAACACGCCGTTGACCGGGACTCTCTTGGTCCCTGTCTCGAGGAGGTGAATGGCGTAAAGGTCATCTTTAGAGCGAATGTCTTTCTTTCCGTTCTTAAAGGGCATTTGTTCCAAGGTCCATAGCCGCTCCACGTGTTGCAGGAGTGCGGTTTCTCCCTCTGTGACTCGGGAGTGGAGACATCTAGTGGCTGTACTTCGGTTGAGAGATTTGGCGAGCGGGCCTTGGAGAGTCCATCCCAAACAGGTCTCGACTGCTGCAGGACAGCCTCGGGGTCCGGTATGAACCCGGTCTATCGGGACAATGAGGTCTGCATGGTCGGAGCCTATCAACAGGGTCGGCATAGCATTGTCTATGAGCGGGATCGGTAACTTGCGCAGATGTGCATATTTCTCCATCAGCTTGGCGACGGGGTATGTGTACCGCGACAGTCCTATTTCTTGGCTGGTGAAAGCGTCTGTAATCTGGTACCGTCGCTCAGGCTGGCCGCTTGCTGCGATAGAGAATGAGACATTCTCGCCCTTTATCGTCTTCAAATCTCGTCTTATTGTCCGAATTGTCATTTGGGTTTCGCTTCCCCGCAGCCCTAGCTGGGCCGCAGCGGAGGCGAGCAGAAGGGTCTTCTCGGACCCGTCATCGAGGACGGCGTAAGTGTCCAGGACTTTATTCTGGTAGCTTAGTGTCACACGCACTACTTTTAGGAGTACTCGGGCTCCACTGCTGCTGGCGGGATCGATGTACATGACGCTCGCTTTGCTGCTGGATGGTGCGGGTGAAGGGCGCCGTCTGTTACTGTCGTGAAGTATGTCCAGATGGGCTCCATCGCACTTGGTGCACCTTTTCTTTAAGCGGCATTCGGCTGCCATGTGTGAGCGCGCACAGCGAAAACAGCGCTTGTTGGACTTTATCCATTGACTTGCTTCCTCCGCGTTCAGCTTGGGGAAGGAGTCACATTGCGCTAGCCAGTGTTCTTTCTCACAGTAGGGGCACACTATCTTCCACTTCTCCGTTCTGGAGGGGGTACTGTGGCTCCTGCTGCTCGGTACTGACTCCGATTGGTGCATGACAGTCACCGATCTTCTTCCATCATTTAGTCGTCTGGTTCCTTCTCTGGAGCCAGGGGTGCTCCGTCCGAATGTATCTAGCCGTAGGCTGCTGACTTCTCTCGCCAGGAAGTCTGCTAGATCGAGGAGGTTCGGTTCGGGGCCATTCGGGTCTCGGTGGTCTCTCTGTCGCCTAAAACGCTCCTGTCGAGCGGGCGGCAGCTTCTCCAAGATCCTTTCCACATTTGAGTTGGCGTAAAGTTCATGCCTCCCCTTCTCTCTCTGCGCTCCCAACATCCCTACCAGGGACTGCACTCTGATGGACAGGTCGTCCAGTGCTCGATTGTCTATTGCTGGGGGTAAGCGGTCGATGTGTCGGATCTCCTGGATCACGTAATCCCATATGCGCCCATACCTCTGGTCCAATGCTACCAGCGCTGCTGTGTATGGGGTGGTGGAAGTCGCGTAGGCGAGCGCTATATTATGTGCGCGGGGTACCTTTAAGTGCTTCAGTAGGATGGCGTATTTGTGGCGTTCATCCAATACATCCACCAACATGGTCTCCAGACACATGCGGAGTTCTGTATACTGGGCCCGGTTCTCTTGGGTGAAGTCGGGTACCATAGGCGTGCCAATGTATGACGCTGACTGTGGATACATCGGCGAGCGTTGGGGGAGAGGCCTCCTAGGCGAGTCTCCTCCCGCTCCTTGGTATGGGCTGGTACCGGCAGTGTACCATGGCCCGCTTGTCCAGGTGCTGTTCCTCGGTGCGGGTCGTGCGTCGTGCTCACCCGTGTATAGAGTCGGGGGTCTGTAGCGCAGCTCCGCGGGAGTATAGCCTGGGCTGTACCGGACCTCCTGGTCCGGTAGAGTACTGTGCTGTCGTCGGGCGTGGTTCTCCTCCTCTTCCTCTTCGTCTTCAGTTAGGTCATCCAGTGCTTGTAGTCTCTGGTTTAGCCTCTCCACAGGATATGCTGCTCCTTCCCGGTTGCTAGGTCTCGCTTGGACCGGTGGGGGGAGGTGGTCTGTGGGGGGTATAGACCTCGTCTGTTGGTCAAGTTCAGGGTTGTTTACTCGGCTAGGGGATGCCGCCCTGGAGGTGTGTCTAGACGAGTTCCTGGAGCCTCTGGCGGAGGGAGAGGGTGTTGTCCGTCTGATCAGCTGTTCTATTAGTTGCGCTTGCTGTCTGTCGCGCTCTGCGTCCCGTAGAGCACCAGCAGCTGCTCGCTGGCTGTCTGCTCGGTCTCGGGCCACATTCTCTTCCCTCTGAATGCGTCTTATTTCTAGACGTATATGCTCTTCTTCGCTCCGCTGCTGGATCTGCAGTCGGTCGCGTTCAGCAGCGGCGTTCAGGCTGATGAGGAAGGCCTGCTGTAGGGTCCTCTCTGCCTCGCTGGGGGAAGGCGGTTGTATAGGGGAGCCTTCCCTCGGGGTACTCCTTGCGGAGCCTTGGAGCTCTATCTCCACGGTGCTCTCCCCGTCTTCTTCCGTGCCGAGTTCTGTCTCGGTAGCGTTGTATTCCTCCCGGGACTCATCGGGGACTACTTCTTCAGTACTGGCGGGGTGTGAAGTCATGTCTGGTTCCCACTGGTCCCCACCGTGAACTTGGTCAGTTACATTAGAACCCGTAGGGGCCTCTATGGTCGGGGTAGTCTGGGCGTTGGGGTTAGACATACTTTTACTTTCTAGTTTTACCGCGTTTACTGTTAGTAGAAGACTAGGTTGTTGACTGACAGCGTAAGCCTCTAAGTACTGAGGGAGCCGTCGTTCGCGCTGCGGGCGTTGGTTAGGAGGATCGTTTCGTGGAGTGTTCATCATAGGCCATTTCAATATTAATAACACTATATTAATATTACACTAATTACCATCCGGCTCGAAGGACCAATTGTAACTGAGGGGTACAATTCCCTGACTGTATTACTAGATATGATACTTACTACCACTACCTTTGTACTTAATATTCGGCCACCCAGTACTCGGCATAAATATATTATGATGAACACTGTCACGTAGATGAAACGGATCCAACACAAATGTACGAATTAGAAATAGGTCTTTATTTCTACACAGCGATGGTGTGTAGAGCAAGCACTTAATCAAATCAATCACATTTATGAATGGGAATTAGTATGCACTTTTATGGCAAGAGTATTCGTCGGTATATCAATAGAGAATGTCCAATCTCTGAAGGCGCAGGTGGTACATATACGACCTGGAATAGTTAAGGAATAACAGCAATGATACTTTAATGATTATAGACTGGATACACTAGGGGGGGTTAATCCGGTCGCTTGTAAGCCGACAGGAGTAGGAAGGGGGGGGGGGTAGAATCCGGCTGCCTCATCCGGCCAAGGGTATCCCAGGTGAACCCACTGTAGTGCCGTTCAATGCGCCGGCGATCCTTGGACCACAGATGAAAGCAGGTGGACTCTTTGTGGGCCGGCGTCCTCCGGTCCACGGAGGAGAGACGTGAAGCGACCTCGTCTTGCAGAGCGTCTCCTCACCTTGCGTCCTCTCCAGGGGGGGGGGGTTCCAACACACGGCAGTGTCGGGGGTCTTTATCCATGGAATAATCAACGTATACAAAGCATAATCCGTGCCGGGGAAGGCGGGCTGTCGTCGGTAGAATAATCCGGTATACAGGTCCACTCGCTCGTCGGCTCTGGGGCTCCTCGGGTGCAGCTTCACGTGGGGTCAACCACCCTGGATAAGCAGCCAGTTCTCTGCCCGAAACGATGGGGTACTGACTACGGTAGTATTCTCACCGCACGAAGCACTATATATTAACAGACTATTATTAGCTTAATAGACTACGTCCAACTCGACGATATAGTGCCAAATATGACTATTCAGATATTAATATACACGATGTCTCAATACCGATGGTAAGCCGAACTTGGCCTTACTCCCACACGTGGCGTCGCGGGGAGGCTTTACGTCTGTGACTCTATTGGAGGGTAAGAAACTGGACTGAAAAGAAAGTCCTACTTTAGTAGCGCAGTATATATACGCACTATGAACAAATAGTCCCATTAGTGGTGCGGTAGCCAGATTCCTACGCGGAACTAGGACTTGTTCGTACATGTTGAGCGGTACGTTTGAACTGGGTCTGAGGGGTATGGCAGCCTGGCACCAAGGTCTCGACCAATAGTAGAATGGAGACTATTATGGGATGTTCAGTAGGCTATAAAAGAAGCAGTGAAGCCAGACCAGCACTCTCAGGTTCAAAATTTAATGGCAGCCTGAAACAAACATGTTTCGGAAATATGTATTCCTTCTTCAGTGTTATAGCTTGCAATGGACTTGCAGTCAAGATAATGGTTATATACACACAGGTGGTTAATTGGCAGGAAATGACATCACAGCGCAGGTGTGCCTGAGTCTATTGGTCCTCAATGACAAAAGAAAAGACCTATCAAAATAGAGTCTGTTAGTAAATACAAATTATACAAATATACCATGTATAAAAGACATATAAAAAGGCATAAAAAACACAAAAGCAAAAGCAAAAATTGCATTACATTACCCTACCAGAAACTTGCTATGTAACATGCCCGTAGTTTATAGGGCTAATTTAGCCCCTATACTTTTTTCTTTTTTCTTTTAAGCATCAAAGGATAAACATACCTCTTGCAGGAAACAACCACTTGGATTAAACCATATAGATAAAAGGTACTTAAAGGAAACAGGTTAAAACGTTCTCTTCATTCATTCCTCTAGGTTCTATGCAATCAAACAGGTGGATATAATAACATTCCCGTTGTAACAGTAACTTATGTCTGTCTCCCCCTCTCGCGGGCCTGTTGACTAACTCAAGTCCCATGTATCTGAGATCGTTAACGGTATGTTTACACCTGGAAAAGTGTCTAGCTACTGACGACTTTATATCTGAATTTCTCACTGAACACTTATGTTCACTGATTCTTGTTTTAAAGGCTCTGGTTGTCTTCCCCACATAAGAAAAATCACACGGGCATTTTAGTAGATACACAAGATTGGCTGAATTACACGTGATACGCCCTTTAACAGGTATTTTTTTGTTCGTTTTCGGGTGCGTGTAAAATTTCTCTTTGATCATGCCTTGACACTGTACACAGGCTTGACATGGAAAATTTCCATCAGGGATATTAGACAAAAAATGTGTAGGTTTCCTTACGGGCAAGTCGGTTTTAACTAATAGGTTGGATAAATTCGCTTGTCTTTTATAAAAGTAATTAGGCGAATGTTGAAACGCTGTCCCTATTATTGGATCCGACTGTAGAATATGCCAATATTTATTGACAATGCTCCGTATGCCTTTCGTAATGGGGCTAAAAGTGGACACGAACGATACTTTGTCTGTGTTTTCTTTTTTCTTTTTGGGGATAAACAACGAGGCCCTATCAATCAGCTTGGTTTTATTCAGGGCTTTACGTGTCAAATCGACACTATAGCCTCTGTCATGAAAACTGCTTCTTAGAACTTCTGCTTGTGCAGTAAATCTATCTTCAGTGTCGCAAATTCTCCTATAACGGAGTATTTGGCTGAAAGGTAGACTATTTTTCAAGGCAGGAGTGTGGTAACTGGAATAATGTAAGAATGAGTTACGGTCTGTCTCCTTTTTGAAGACCTCTGTATGTAAAGAAATACCATCCGGGGCTTTCTTGATCAAAACATCTAGGAAAGGTAAAGTATGTATATCAGACTTTAATGTAAACTTTATAGTTTCTCTGCAGGTGTTCAAGTACTCAAGGAAGGCTTCAAGATCAGACGATGTACCAGACCAAATAAAGAACATATCATCGATATATCTCATATAGGATTTGACGAATTTCTCAAACGGGTTATTATTAAAAATGTGGTCAGACTCATACTTGGACATGTACAGATTGGCTAGGTTCACAGCGGCTGGGGAGCCCATGCTGAGGCCTCTGTTTTGCAAGTAGTATTTATCTTGGAATCTAAAATAATTCCGAGTTAGTACTAGGTCGGCTAGATTAACTAGCGCTTCTGTGGAGGGGAGTAATTCCTCTCTCGAGTTTAGATAAAAACTCAGTGCGTCCAGCGCGTCAGCATGTGGAATGCTGGGGTATAAACTGACTACGTCTATGGTAACTAATAAGTCCAAGGGACTAATATTACAGGTCGAAAGTTTGTTCAAAAATGTAGTAGTGTCTTTCAAATAACCACGCTGAGAAGAGGCCAAATCCTTAATATGCGAGTCAACAAATTGCGAGATTTTTTCTGTAGCGGAACCTATACCAGAGACGATCGGTCGACCAGGAGGGTTAACCAGATCCTTATGGATCTTCGGTAAAGTGTAAATAATAGGCGTAACTGGGTACTCTACGAACATAAACTTAAATTCATTTTCTGTAATCACCTCTGCCAATCTAAGGCTTTTAAGGGTAGTCTTAATTTCCGCGGAAAATTTAAATACTGGGTCTGTATTTAAAAGGGTATAAACCTCAATATCGTTCAATTGTCTATTGATCTCGGATACATACAAACTCTTATTTTGGAGCACGATTCCGGAACCTTTATCGGCTTTCCTAAAAATTAAATCATCGTTCTTAATAAGATCCTTGAGAGCTGCTGACTCTGATTCTAATAAATTAGGGTATTACTAATCCTAATTTATTAGAATCAGAGTCAGCAGCTCTCAAGGATCTTATTAAGAACGATGATTAAATTTTTAGGAAAGCCGATAAAGGTTCCGGAATCGTGCTCCAAAATAAGAGTTTGTATGTATCCGAGATCAATAGACAATTGAACGATATTGAGGTTTATACCCTTTTTTTATCTAAACTCGAGAGAGGAATTACTCCCCTCCACAGAAGCGCTAGTTAATCTAGCCGACCTAGTACTAACTCGGAATTATTTTAGATTCCAAGATAAATACTACTTGCAAAACAGAGGCCTCAGCATGGGCTCCCCAGCCGCTGTGAACCTAGCCAATCTGTACATGTCCAAGTATGAGTCTGACCACATTTTTAATAATAACCCGTTTGAGAAATTCGTCAAATCCTATATGAGATATATCGATGATATGTTCTTTATTTGGTCTGGTACATCGTCTGATCTTGAAGCCTTCCTTGAGTACTTGAACACCTGCAGAGAAACTATAAAGTTTACATTAAAGTCTGATATACATACTTTACCTTTCCTAGATGTTTTGATCAAGAAAGCCCCGGATGGTATTTTTTTACATACAGAGGTCTTCAAAAAGGAGACAGACCGTAACTCATTCTTACATTATTCCAGTTACCACACTCCTGCCTTGAAAAATAGTCTACCTTTCAGCCAAATACTCCGTTATAGGAGAATTTGCGACACTGAAGATAGATTTACTGCACAAGCAGAAGTTCTAAGAAGCAGTTTTCATGACAGAGGCTATAGTGTCGATTTGACACGTAAAGCCCTGAATAAAACCAAGCTGATTGATAGGGCCTCGTTGTTTATCCCCAAAAAGAAAAAAGAAAACACAGACAAAGTATCGTTCGTGTCCACTTTTAGCCCGATTACGAAAGGCATACGGAGCATTGTCAATAAATATTGGCATATTCTACAGTCGGATCCAATAATAGGGACAGCGTTTCAACATTCGCCTAATTACTTTTATAAAAGACAAGCGAATTTATCCAACCTATTAGTTAAAACCGACTTGCCCGTAAGGAAACCTACACATTTTTTGTCTAATATCCCTGATGGAAATTTTCCATGTCAAGCCTGTGTACAGTGTCAAGGCATGATCAAAGAGAAATTTTACACGCACCCGAAAACGAACAAAAAAATACCTGTTAAAGGGCGTATCACGTGTAATTCAGCCAATCTTGTGTATCTACTAAAATGCCCGTGTGATTTTTCTTATGTGGGGAAGACAACCAGAGCCTTTAAAACAAGAATCAGTGAACATAAGTGTTCAGTGAGAAATTCAGATATAAAGTCGTCAGTAGCTAGACACTTTTCCAGGTGTAAACATACCGTTAACGATCTCAGATACATGGGACTTGAGTTAGTCAACAGGCCCGCGAGAGGGGGAGACAGACATAAGTTACTGTTACAACGGGAATGTTATTATATCCACCTGTTTGATTGCATAGAACCTAGAGGAATGAATGAAGAGAACGTTTTAACCTGTTTCCTTTAAGTACCTTTTATCTATATGGTTTAATCCAAGTGGTTGTTTCCTGCAAGAGGTATGTTTATCCTTTGATGCTTAAAAGAAAAAAGAAAAAAGTATAGGGGCTAAATTAGCCCTATAAACTACGGGCATGTTACATAGCAAGTTTCTGGTAGGGTAATGTAATGCAATTTTTGCTTTTGCTTTTGTGTTTTTTATGCCTTTTTATGTCTTTTATACATGGTATATTTGTATAATTTGTATTTACTAACAGACTCTATTTTGATAGGTCTTTTCTTTTGTCATTGAGGACCAATAGACTCAGGCACACCTGCGCTGTGATGTCATTTCCTGCCAATTAACCACCTGTGTGTATATAACCATTATCTTGACTGCAAGTCCATTGCAAGCTATAACACTGAAGAAGGAATACATATTTCCGAAACATGTTTGTTTCAGGCTGCCATTAAATTTTGAACCTGAGAGTGCTGGTCTGGCTTCACTGCTTCTTTTATATAATACTTAATGGGATTTCAGCACCCAGTGTCGTATCTTGAGAGCGCGGTCTAACTTGACATTATGTTCAGTAGGCTAGAATGGATATTCAATGCATATTGTACAAGGAATATACAAGGGATATCAGGGAATATTAGAGAATATACAAATACAATTAAATATATATATATAAATAAATATATATATTCGGTTTAATCTGGCCCTTCACAACACTATATGTATATATATATAAATGTGAGAATTGGCTATAATAAGGTAATGTATAAGCATATATTCTATATTCTATAATAATATTTCAAATTGCATTGGTCCGGATGGGAGAATTCAGTACTGTATCAACAAAACCTTCAATTTGATCATCTTCCCTTTATTAATTTCCTTAGATCTTTTGTACACATGATCTCAAGAGGGTACTGAATGAGCTCAGTGGCAGTTTTTTTAAGTTTGGTCATTATTATCATGGTTTTATTCACTGTCAAAGATGAAAAGAAAAATCATAATTCATATTTTCCTTTGTTTCATCACAATTTAAGCAAGCCTAGTAATAGACACAATATTTCTGACACTGAGAATACATTCATTGAGGTCCATAGATGTTCCTAGATACCAAGAATATGCAAATAGCCCTTGTAGAAGTGGAGCAATATACCATTTACCTAGGTATACATCTTATGCAGATTTTCACCTGGGGTGGAACAGGTTGAATGAATGAATGAATGAAAACTTTATTTAACAGATTGCAGAATGGGTACAATACAGTACGGCTCAATACATACAATTGTTAAGGGGATGCAGACCTGAGAAAGACGTTTGTCTTGTTTCCATCAGGGTCCCCCATTTTAACACTTTCACTACCACACTACAGAAGGTTAACCTTTCACTACCACACTACAGAAGGTTAACCCTTCCACTACCACACTACAGAAGGTTAACCTTTGTGTAGGAGCTATTTGATGGTTTTTGTGCTTAGTTTGTAGTTTGTTAAGTTCATCACTGGGTGGCAGCACGGAGCACTGGGTGGCAGCACGGAGCGCATAGGTGAATAAAGGCACAGGTGTATGCTATGTCAATCAAGGTATCTAGGTATGGGTGACGGAGAGATCTCACGGTTTTTACCGTACGAACACACGCACGTACCCTCGCTCGGTTTAAGTATTATTAACAGCATTATGAAGTAATTATTGTTTGGCTCATCACGTGTATTATGCTAAATACTTCAATTAAATGGGAACTTCACCCAACGGCAGGTGACACAGACTCGACATTGTGTATTTTCTAAATTGCGCGTCAAAGACGAGGAATCCCCGCACCCAACCGGGCGTCTACCAGGACATCAGGATAGTCGCTACACCTTCCACTACCACACTACTGAAGGTTAACACTTTCACTACCACACTACTGAAGGTTAACACTTTCACTACCACACTACAGAAGGTTAACGCTTTCACTACCACACTACAGAATGTTAACACTTTCAATACCACACTACAGAATTTTAACCCTTCCACTACCACACTACAGAAGGTTAACGCTTTCACTACCACACTACAGAATGTTAACCCTTTCACTGCCACACTACAGAATGTTAACCCTTTCACTACCACACTACCTAAGGTTAACACGTTCACTACCACACTACATAATGTTAGCGCTTTCACTACCACACTACAGAATGTTAACGCTTTCACTACCACACTACAGAAGGTTAACTCTTTCACTACCACACTACAGAAGGTTAACCTTTCACTACCACACTACAGAATGTTAACGCTTTCACTACCACACTACAGAAGGTTATAACACTTTCACTACCACACTACAGAAGGTTAACCTTTCACTACCACACTACAGAAGGTTAACCTTTTCACTACCACACTACAGAAGGTTAACGTTTTCACTACCACACTACATAAGGTTAACGCTTTCACTACCATACTACAGAAGGTTAACCCTTTCACTACCACACTACAGAAGGTTAACACTTTCACTGCCACACTACTGCAGGTTAACCCTTTCACTAACACACTACAGAAGGTTAACCATTCCACTACCACACTACAGAAGGTTAACCCTTTCACTACCACACTACATAATGTTAACGCTTTCACTACCACACTACAGAAGGTTAACATTTCACTACCACACTACCTAAGGTTAACACGTTCACTACCACACTACAGAATGTTAACACTTTCACTACCACACTACAGAATGTTAACACTTTCACTACCACACTATAGAAGGTTTCTGAAAGTCCACCTAAAATACATACCTAAGTAAATGGAATATTTCTCCACTTCTACAAGGTCCGTTTGCATATTCTTGGTCTATCTATCTATGGACCTCAGTGAATGTATTCCCAGTGTCAGAAATATTGTGTCTATTACTAGGCTTGCTTAAACTGTGATGAAACAAAGGAGAATATGAATTATGATTTTTCTTTGCATCTTTGACAGTGAATAACACCATGCTAATAATGACCAGGCATGAAGACCTGCCACTGATCTCGTTCAGTACCTTCTTGAGATCACATGTACAAAAAAAAAGGAAAAGGAAATTAATAAAGGGAAGATGATTAAACAGAAGGTTCTGTAGATACAGTACTGAATTCTCCCATCCGGACCAATGCAATTTGAAATATTATTATAGAATATAGAATAGCAGGCTTATAAATTACCTTATTATAGCCAATTCGCACATTTATATATATATATACATATATTATCTTTCAAATGGCCGAGTTCAATTAGGATTTAGTATCATCAGGCGTGCATAAGAACAGCTAATCTACTGTAAATACATTCGCTTTTTTATTTTGATCAGGGTGCAACCGTTTTGAAAACAAATTCAAATCTAATTGTTGCTACATGCAAAAAATATGGAAGAGAAACTAACAGCGCTTCAATATATGTCAATAAAGTTATGTTTTGTGTTTTATTATCCCGAATAATAAGAGTTATAAAAAAAAATGCATACAGAAGTATGAAGCTTGAAATCCCATAGAGGCTTTCAGGAAGTGTAGTTCTGAAAAATTCCAACGCTGATCCAGAGCTAGCGATGTCCTCTACAAAATGGCTGCAAAGAAAACTACAATTCCCATGGTTCAAATTTTCCAAAATGGTCGCCTCTCGCGAACTAAACCAGACCAAATCGAGAATGAAAATCTATCTAATAACACTTTAACCTATTGGTAAACTAACGTATTGATGATAATATACATTATAACTGCTGTTGTGACATGGTTATGATGTTTATACTTGAATACGTTTGACGAAAACATTTGACTTTTTTCAAACAGTCTGGAGATATTGATTTATGACATGATGTCATTTGCAGTCCGCCGATGGACCGCACGGGTGGAAGAGCTTAAGAGGTTAACCTTTTAATTGTCTCAACTGTGATATTTCTCCCTGATATTCTAACCTAGGCTTCTATGCAATAATGAAATGATAAAGAATCAGAGCCTTCTTTTTAACATGCCTGGTCTAATAGGGCCCTAGTCGGGTGGCGCAGTCGTTACAAGCATCTTTAAATGTCAGGGTAACTGAACAAAACGTCCATCCCATAATAAGCAAATTGGCCTACAAACAGGTCAGTGATTAAGGCAGCCTTTTTTCATTAACATAAGGATTGTGTGCACAAACACAATCAGTGTAGTAATTTCCTCAAACAGCCTTGATTTGGTCGCTGGGTCCTCATTTGACATTCAGGGCATCAAGGCAGTTTGACGCGCCACAAACCGCTTTTGGTACAGTATGTGTTCGGCCGTTTAAAACAACTGGTGTGCTTCAAAACGCACGCATAAGATGCTTTCCCTTCGTTTGGGCCTTCAGGCAGCTATCGTCCTGGCTTGGCCTTCAGACCGGAGTAGACAACAATGGCAGTGGGAGGAAAGCGGGAGAATGGGAGACAGCGGAGGAGGGAGAGGATGAATTTTCTCTTTTAAAAAAAGCTCTCTTTTGTCTGCTGTTATTTCCCACACAAATGACCCTAGTGTTTGACAAGAGACAAGGAGGGAGGGATGGAGAGATGAGCGGGCGAGAGAAGAGACAGATGAGCCAACGGCGTAAATGGTAAATAATCATAGCATAGGGAGAAGAGGGAGAGCGAGGGATGGGATGCATAAGAGAGGAGGAGGGATTGGGCTACTGTACTGTATGTAGAAAATGAGCGACTTCTCAGAAATGCAGCGTGGTGTCTGGATTATTGTGTGAGAGAGTGTGTGTGTGTGTGTGTGTGTGTGTGTGTGTGTGTGTGTGTGTGTGTGTGTGTGTGTGTGTGTGTGTGTGTGTGTGTGTGTGTGTGTGTGTGTGTGTGTGTGTGTGTGTGTGTGTGTGTGTGTGTGTGTGTGTGTGTGTGTGTGTGTGTGTGTGTGTGTGTGTGTGTGTGTGTGTGTGTGTGCGTGCGTGCGTGCGTGCGTGTGTGTGTGTGAGTGAGTAATATG
>NC_140183.1:56627459-56630460 GCF_963971535.1 Notolepis coatsorum
TCCCAGGCTCTAGAACTCTCCCCCAAGACATTCGAGACTCTGAGGGCTAGATGTAGCCCTCAGAGTCTCTCTCAGTTTTCTAATCCCACCTTTGATTGATTGATTGATTGATTGATTGATTGATTGATTGATTGATTGATTGATTGAAAACTTTATTAACAGATTGCAGAATGGGTACAATACAGTACAGCTCAATACACACAATTGTTAAGGGGATGCAGACCAGAGAAAGACTTTCGTCTTGTTTACATCAGGGTCCCCCATTTTCAATTCATCAGGACATATATGACATACATGACATACAGATAGTCAGTACTGCTACATCTATACATTTATGACATACCAGATTTGCAAATACAGTACTGTTTGTGATACAGAAGGAGTCAAGAAAAGGGAGTATATACATTTGACGTAGAAACTGTACATTGGAGGAGGTTGGGTGGGGGGGGTTGGGTACATTGGGATATTGACAACCATACTGGGTAATTTACATTGGAGGTGGTTGGGGGGGGGGGGGGCACACTGTATAAACAAGTAAAACTGTACATTGAGGGGGGGGGGGGGGGGAGACACTGTACAAACAAACAAAATTGTACATTGGACTATTGACAAAACCATACTAGGTAAATGACTGTACATTGGAGGGGGTTGGGTTAGGATATTTACAGGGGCCAGTGTTGAATTGCAGTCTCCCGTAGGTGTCCCTTGAGAGAGGTTTTGAAAGTGGGTAGTGATCCACATTCCTTTACAGCTTTGGGTAGGGCGTTCCACATTGATGTGGCATAATTGCGAAACGTGTTTAGTCCCTTATTTGAGCCGAATCTGGGTTTAACATGATTTGTGGAGCTCCCTCTGGTGTTGTGATCGTGGTATTCACTGACCTTTGGGAAGTATTTTGACATGTACATGGGTACCTTGGTCGTGTAGTGTATCTTGTAGACCAGGCCCATTGCAAGTTGCTGTACTCTGTCGTCTACTCTAAGCCATCCTAGGTTGTCAAAGTGGGCAGGGGTGAGGTGGGTTCTAGGAGTAAGGTCAAGCAGTAGTCTGACCAGTTTGTTTTGAGATGTTTGTAATTTTGTTTTTAGCGCCTTTGAGGTGCTTTGGTACCATGAGGTGCAAGCATAGTCGTAGTACCCCTGAATGAGTGCTCCTGCCAGAGTCTTCAGGGTATTCTTGTTTACCAGAGAGGAGATCCGGTACAAGAATCGAGTTCGTTGGTTGACTTTTTTTTATTACATTGGATGCCATTTTGTCACAGGAGAGATTAGCCTCTAGGATGGAACCCAGGTAGGTAATTTCATCTTTCCTTGTGACAATATTGTCACCCACTGTAACTGAGAAGCCTCAAGACCTGTCTCTTCTCCACTGCCTTCTCTTAGCCCCCCATACTTGTGTGTTTGTGTTATGCTTGCCTGTTGTCTCACCCCCCCCCCCCACCCCTTAGTGTAAAGCAACTTTCTAGCAAAGCCATACAATCTACAATCTAATTTGTTATTGTTATTATTAAATGGTATATGGTAAATGGTGCATTTTATATATCGCTTTTATCAAAAGCGCTTTACAATTTGTTCCTCACATTTTACACATTCACTCACACATTCACACACCAATGGCGGAAGCAAGCAACCATGCAAGGTGCCGACCTGCTCATCGGGAGCAATAGGGGTTAAGTGTCTTGCTCAAGGACACTTCAACACCTTGCCCGGGAGGAGCGGGAATCAAACCGGGAACCTCCGGATTACCAGATGACTGCTCTACCTCCTAAGCCACTGTCCCCCAGTTATCCCCCAGTTGTCCCCCAAGTTGTTATTATTATTATTATTATTATTATTATTATTATTATTATTATTATTATTATTATTATTATTATTATTATTATTATTATTATTATTATTATTATTATTATTATTATTATTATTATTATTATTATTATATTATTATTATTATTATTATTATTATTATTATTATTATTATATTATTATATTATTATTATTATTATTATTATTATTATTATTATTATTATTATTATTATTATTATTATTATTATTATTATTATTATTATTATCATCATCATGATTATCTAGGCCATATTGAGTCCATGTGAGGAACAGAAATTGTAAAGCGCTTTGGATAAAATCTCTAAAATATAAATGCATCAAATCCTTCCATCAGTCATTTCAATACATCTTCCTCTTGTCTTTCTCATGCTGTCCTTCAATATTGTCAATCCTCTCAGCCTAACAATTTATATTCATGTTCTTCCTTTTTGTGTATCCTTTTGCTCTATCGAAATGTCTATCCACCCCCACCCCCCATCTCTCTCCCTTCTTTTGTCCCCTCTCTCTCGTCCCCTCTTGCGTCCCCTCTTGCGTCCCCTCTCTCGTCCCCTCTCTCTCCCCTCTCTCTCCTATCTCTCTCCCCTCTCTCTCCCCTCTCTCTCCCTATCCCTCTTTCTCTCTCTCTCCCCTCTCTCGTCCCCTCTCACTCTCCCATCTCTCTCTCCTCTCTCCCCTCTCTCCCCTCCTCTCTCTCCCCTCCCTCTCTCTCTCTCGCTCTCTCCCCTTGCTCTCCTCTTTCTCTCTCCCTTCTCTCTCTCCCCTATCTCTCTCCCCTCACTCGTCTCCTCTCTCCCATCTCTGTCTCTCCTCTCTTGTCCCCTCTCACTCTCCCCTCTCTCTCTCCTCTCTCTCCCTTCTCTCATCCCCTCCCCCCCCCCCTCTCTCTCTCTCTCTCTGACTCTCTCCCCTCTCTCGTCCCCTGTCTTTCCTCTCTCGTCCCCTCTCTCATCCCCTCTCACTCTCCCCTCTCTCTCTCTATCTCCCCTCTCTCTCCCATCCCCCCCTCTCTATCTCTCTCTACCATCTCTCTCCCCTCTCTCTCTCCCCTCTCTTGTCCCCTCCCACACGACCAGCGGGGCGTCTACATCCTTGAGGCTGTGTGATGGTGTGTGATGCTGTGCTGAAACTTGTCACTGTCAGCCTCTAGCACTGTGGGCCTC
>NC_140183.1:56638160-56643160 GCF_963971535.1 Notolepis coatsorum
AGTCCAAGTCATCAAGGTGGAGTCCCCATTACCCTGGTCTGAGTCCAAGTCATCAAGGTTGAGTCCCCATTACCCTAGTCTGAGTCCAAGTCATCAAGGTGGAGTCCCCATCACCCTAGTCTGAGTCCAAGTCATCAAGGTGGAGTCCCCATTACCCTGGTCTGAGTCCAAGTCATCAAGGTGGAGTCCCCATTACCCTGGTCTGAGTCCAAGTCATCAAGGTGGAGTCCCCATTACCCTAGTCTGAGTCCAAGTCATCAAGGTGGAGTCCCCATTACCCTAGTCTGAGTCCAAGTCATCAAGGTGGAGTCCCCATTACCCTGGTCTGAGTCCAAGTCATCAAGGTGGAGTCCCCATTACCCTAGTCTGAGTCCAAGTCATCAAGGTGGAGTCCCCATTACCCTAGTCTGAGTCCAAGTCATCAAGGTGGAGTCCTCATTACCCTAGTCTGAGTCCAAGTCATCAAGGTGGAGTCCCCATTACCCTGGTCTGAGTCCAAGTCATCAAGGTGGAGTCCCCATTACCCTAGTCTGAGTCCAAGTCATCAAGGTGGAGTCCCCATTACCCTGGTCTGAGTCCAAGTCATCAAGGTGGAGTCCCCATTACCCTGGTCTGAGTCCAAGTCATCAAGGTTGATCCACTGATTACATCTCACTTACTTCTCTCGGTACATCCTTGACTAGTGATGCACCGATGTGAAAATTGTGGCCGATACGATAACCGATATTAATATTGTTGTTCTGGGAGGCGGCTAGGTGGCGCAGTGGCTGGTCGTTCATACTAATACAATTGGCAGTATTAGCGGGTGGGAAGCTGGTGGGTGGGGATCGGACGTTGTGGACAGCGACTCCTACAGGTCGGTTGGTGCGCCTGCGCAGTAGAATCAGGAAGCGATGAGGGCGGCGTGTCCCTCCCACGCAGACCCTCGCCGCTGAGAGATTGCGCTGTGCAGGTGAAAAGATGCGACGGCTGCCTCCTCGAGTACCGGAGGGGACGCGTCAATACTTTTACCAACTAACTTGCATTTTTCCACGATCTGATTGGCCACTGACGTTTCTGGTCATGTGACATCTGCGCCAATCGTGTGACGCCTGTTTCTATCACTGGTTAAGCTTAGGCACTCTTTCGAAGTTGGTTAGAGTTTGTCTTAGAGCAGGGCGATAGATTACCAGCCCTGATTCCAAACTCGAACCTTAACCAACTTCGAAAGAGTCGCCTAAGCTTAACCAGTGATATAACTAGGCGTTAGGTAGTTTGCAGGCTGTTAGAGGCGGAAATAGGCGCAGAAACAGGCGTCACGCGATTGGCGCACATGTCACATGACCAGAAACGTCAGTGGCCAATCAGATCGCAGAACGCGAACGCGGAACTGGAAGTTTGTTGGTAAAAGTATAGACGTGGAGGGGACACGTGATGCAAGGCTTCGTCCACATTGCAGCTGGCTTGTGGGAGGCATGGCCTAACAACGTTCGAGACAGGGGAGGGTAGAATTGGACAATGCGAAATTGGGGACGGGAGAAAAATTGAAAAATGGGGAGAAAAAGTTGATAAAAAAATATATATATTGCTGTTCTGGCCAATACCGATATTTACCCGCCCTCCTCCCCCAAACCCAACCCTAACCCCCCCCCTCCAGCGTGCACGACTGGCGATCTGCAAGAGCAGGAGTGGAGTAATCCAAGGCTGTTTCGTCACCACTTCCCAAGCCATAAATCCCTTCCATCTTTTGGCGGCAACTGTAGTCAAAACAATCCTTACCCACCGGCAAAAACTGATGGCAACTGTAATCAGTCAACCGGAATCTCTTACCGCCCTCCCTCCCTCCCCCCAACCCCCTCCCCTGGGGTGCTTTAGAGACTCAGACTCAATGGCTAGAAGAAATATGTAACAACAAATGTGCATGTTTACTTAATTTAGGGATGTGCCATTATTACTATGCAAAGGTGATAATTGTGGATAATTTACTGTAATGAGTTGTATGTGTTGTTTCTCAAGCATCCTTGACATCCAAGGACAACGATGTAAATAAGTCATTGCGCCTTTTTCGTTCCTATCCTTGACAAAAGCATGTTATGTGAGTAATCTGTATATTGTTTTGTTGTCTAAAATAAATACCATACCATACCATACCGATGTCGATATCTCTGTATAGAAAACACTTTTTTATGATAATCAAATAAAGAGCTTTTTTCCAAAACGCATTATATTTTTTTTGCTTTTGTAACTTATTTTCAGAAATGACTGGTAAAAAAATTAAAATGACAAAAGAAAATAAAAGATCTAAATTTTATGTCGCCCCTATCTTGATGTGTAAAAAACTGCCATATCGGCCGATATAATCGTGCATCACTATCCTTGACAGATGTCTGTTGAAGTTTGAGGTTGTTCCAGTCTTCTCTTCAATAGTTTGTTTACATATTGAATATCTAGCAGTGCTCTTGCTGGAATTTGATGTAAAATCTGCGTAAGCAAAGCGCACAATTCGGGGCGTCTCTTTAGGCATCTTAAGTACTGAACATGAGGGTATCAATGTGAATCCGCATGTAGGTGGAACACACGTGTCTGCCCTTGTATGAAATTAAATAATGTTACAGTATTAATATAGCCATCAATATCTTATGCCAAATGATTAGGACCTATTAAAAATATTTATTATAATAAATAAAATTAAAATGTATCAATTAACAAGTCCTCGTCTGCACCTTCCGAGTCTGAATGTAGTCAATGCTCGAGTCCAAGTCCAAGTCATCAGTGCTCAAGTCCAAGTCGAGTCATGAGTCCTGAAAATCAGTCCTGGACTCGAGTACTACAACACTGGTTTTAATTAAGTGGCGCTATTGTTTTAATTAATATCATATCATCAGAAATGTCATAAGGGGGCCTGCCACGATCTCCACGGAGCCTCTTTACATTCACACATCTGTCCGTGTTGTAAACAAAACACTGCTTCCTGCTCAAAGATAACGACAGGTGATGAGACGAGTGCTCGCGCTGCCCTGGAGCGGGGCGGCACAGCACCATGTTTGTTTTCATAATGCACCTGAGAGCACAGGGGCAAACAGTGACAGGTGTCATTATTATGGAGCCTGTCTCACTTGTCTTCTCCTCCATCCTATCCATCTGTCCCAGACTCATCCTTCTACCTCCGAGAGACGGAGTGGGAATGGAGAGAGAGATAGAGAGAGAGGGAGGAAGGGGATAGTGAGAAAGAGAGAGAGGCACAGAGGCGGTAATTCAGCCTAATAAACCTCACGCCAGTCAGCTCCTAGAATTTACCGTGACCCGGGGGATGAGCAACTGGCGCACTTGGCTGCGTCCCAAATCCCCCTCCTTTAACTTCCCACACGTCCTCTCCATCCATCCCTGCATCCTTCCCTCCATGGCTCCCCCCCCCCCCCCCCCCCCCCCACACACACCATTAGAGTGGACCCTCCAAACAGCCTTGTTTTATGAATTTGCTCGTATATATATAGTTTATTTATTTGTTCATGCATTTTGAAACGATAGGGCCATCCTGGCATTGTATTACCATAGTGAATAAAAGCAGCTTTCTTCAGGGCCCGTTGACTGAAGTATAGGGAGGTTTTTGGATGATGAGCCGCTGCAATTCACTGCTGTGAAATACTGCCCCCACTTGGTGGGAAAGTGAAGTGTTTATTTTCTTCTTCCTATCTCTCTCTTGTTCTCCTCCTCCGGCTGTTATATTTATCTGTTGATCATAGCCGTCAGTGCGGCAGTATGGTATCGATCGCTCCCGGCATTCTCTCTTAATCTGATTCGACGCTGGAGTATTTTATTATAGGCCAGATTTTAATGGGGGCCAGATTAATACTTCTGTCACGGAGGTTCTCTCTCTCTCTATCCCTCTCTCCCCCTCATTCACCCTCTCTCTCTTTCCCCTGTTCTGTCTCTCTGTCTCCACCCCCTCCCCTCTCTCTCTCTCTCTCTCTTGGGATGGGCAGAGAGCGGTGGCCTTGATATAAACAGCAGCCTGTAAAGCCCACAGTCAGATTGTAAGTGTTGTGTGTGGCTGTGCTCCGGAGGGGAGCTGTGCGTCATCCCTCATATGGAAACCTCCAGCCGTTACCAGCTGGAGGATTATCCTCCAAACCGGTGAGCGCTAACTGCTCTCATTTCCCGGTTAGGGACGCTACTCCCTCGCCCACCCTCCCTATCTCTCTCCGTTAAAGATCGTCTACCTCTAACCGGCAGGTGTCCGTGGGTGGCGTGTTTTGGCGGGCACCGGCGGACGCCAGCCTCCGCTCCCACTGCGCTAGCTAGCGGCTTTTTCTCTTTTGTTGATGTGGCTTCATCAAGTGCTATACCACAAGGGCGGCCATGATTCCCTTTGAAGAGGTGACAGCTGGCAGGAGAAGTGGGTTTATATACTGTACAAGCGGACGGCTAATTAAATGTGTTTCCCTGCTTTCAGGAAGAAAAAAAAAAGAAAACTTAAACTACTTTTCTTTGTCTGGAGTCCCCTTCCTCTTCAAGGCTTTTCTTTTTTTGTCCTCAACTGCTGCACCGGCTTCGTCACAATGTGAATGTGTGTTGTTAGCGCCATTTAGCGCCATTTAAAACAATGGCGTCCGTGCCCGGTTGCCACGGTGATGAGTAATAACACCATTAGAAAAATAATTGGTATGGCAGTGGCAAGCCCTGATGGTTCCCCCAATATGAATCATAATGTTGATGCACAGAATGGGAGCAATAATGACTACAATTAGTAGTAATTGTCTGTGTTTTTATTCGCCCACTAAGTCCACTTTGTCTTTATTCCTTTTTTAGTTCTTAACCTCTCTCTCTTTCTTCTCTGTTTCCCGGAGTTCAATTTACACAATGGCTACCCCTCCCCCCACACACACACACTCACACACACATGCCCTACGCCTAATGTGATGAATATGTCGAGGTTTGGGGCGTTGCATTAAGAGAGATTAAAATCGTGGGGAAAATTTAATTTGGATGAAGTCAAAGGGATCGGATGATGTCAAAGTCAC
>NC_140183.1:56648160-56670660 GCF_963971535.1 Notolepis coatsorum
GCTCTGCAGAACAGAGGAGAGGGTTAATATTCAAAGGGAACAAACAGAGCAGATGCAGAACAGTCCAAATAACAAAGTAACAAAGTAAATACTATCTTCGTGTGAACAAGCACACAGTGGGAGAATGAAATGTCCAAAATAATATCCACGAGAGAACAAAACAGAGTGGGAGATGAAATGTCCAAACTAATAACTAAGTGAGAACTAAAGGAGGCAATACGCTGGGAGAGTGACATCACAATCAAAACTCACCCAGGCGTATGCGTAATGGTACAGGAAACGCAGCGGGAAGGGGGCAAGGGCACTACGCTGAGTGAGTGACATCACAATCAAAACTCACCCAGGCGTATGCGTAAAGGTACAGGGACAGCAGCGGGAAACGGGGGCAAGGGCACTACGCTGAGTGAGTGACATCACAATCAAAACTCACCCAGGCGTATGCGTAAAGGTAAGGGACAGCAGCGGGGCGAGGGCATCGCCACCGGGTGGCTGGCTGTCCGAGCCGAGGAACAGAGTGCTGGAACAGTGGCGGTGACGAGGGAGTCGTCCACCGGGTAGCCGACTGTCGGAGCCGAGGAACAGAGTGCTGGAACAGTGGCGGTGACGAGGGTGTCGTCCACCGGGTAGCCGCTGTCGGAGCCGAGGAACAGTGTGCGCGCCACACCTTGGTGTGCGCGTCGGAACAGTGGCGGTGGCGAGGGCGTCGTCCACCGGGTAGCCGCTGTCGGAGCCGAGGAACAGAGTGCGCGCCACACCTTGGTGTGCGCGTCGGAACAGTGGCGGTGGCGAGGGCGTCGTCCACCGGGTAGCCGCTGTCGGAGCCGAGGAACAGAGTGCGCGCCACACCTTGGTGTGCGCGTCGGAACCGAGAGACGCCTCGGGGTGCGTCAGCGAGGAGGAGTGTGCCAAGCACGAAGGTCTGGAAGATGCGCGTCGGCGCGCTGAGGTCTGGAGAGCGTGCCAAGCTCGAAGGTCTGGAAGATGCGCGTCTGTGCGCTGGTACGGAGGAGCGTGCCAAGCTCGAAGGTCTGGAAGATGCGCGTCAGTGCGCTGGTACGGAGGAGCGTGCCAAGCTCGAAGGTCTGGAAGATGCGCGTTGCGCGCTGGTCTGGAGAGCGTGCCAAGCTCGAGCGTCCTTGGAAGATGCGCGTTGCGCGCTGAGGACTGGAGAGCGTGCCAAGCTCGAGGGTCTGGAAGATGCGCGTTGCGCGCTGGTCTGGAGAGCGTGCCAAGCTCGAGCGTCCTTGGAAGAAGCGCGTTGCGCGCTGAGGACTGGAGAGCGTGCCAAGCTCGAGGGTCTGGAAGATGCGCGTTGCGCGCTGGTCTGGAGAGCGTGCCAAGCTCGAGCGTCCTTGGAAGATGCGCGTTGCGCGCTGAGGACTGGAGAGCGTCTGCGCTGGTCTGGATGTGCGTCAGGACGAACAGCTGCGCGGGGGTCTGTAGTGGAACGCTGGGGTGCCTCCCGTGGAAGTACAGGGAGCGCAGACCAGTCTCCCCCACAGGCAACGGCGACAGCTGGCGAAGGCTGGAGCAAACATCTCGACGCCGGAGAATGGAACAGAATAGGCAGACAGAGGATCTCCCGAAAGAGTCTAGATGTTTAGAGAATATGACTCGGCAAGAATACAACACGACCCCACGCCGAAACGAGGGGAAGCGCCCTGGTATTTAAAGCCCACCGGGGAACTAATTAGCCTGCCACCACAGGTGCGAGAGGTAATTGATAATAGTCCAGGTGTGGCCACTGAGAGTAAACGAGAGTAAAGAACGAGAGGGTGGGGGCTAGAGAGAGTGAGTGAGAAGGGAATTTCTAACAGTAGGCTTTAAAGAAACAGAGAAAAGGTGGTGAGCAGCGGGCAAAACCTCACAGTACCCCCCCCTCAACGGGAGCCACCTGGCGACCCAAAACAAATACAGACAGAGTGGCAGGGGGCAAAACAAGAGGTACTGGCCAAGCCAGCAGGGGAAGCCACCACAAGAGTGGGGCTAGCAAAAGAAACAGGGTCGCCGAGGGGTAACTAGGGTAGCAGAGGGGCAACTGGGGGAACTGGTCTAGAGGAACTGGGTCTAGAGAACTAGTCTAGCGAACTGGGCAAGAGAACTGGTCTAGAGAACTGGTTTAGAGAACTGGTCTAGAGAACTGGTCTAGAGAACTGGTCTAGAGGAACTGGTCTAGAGGAACTGGGTCTAGAGAACTGGTCTAGAGCAACTGGTCTAGAGGAACTGAGGGGCGAGCAGGGTAGCTAAGGGGTAACCAAAGAAGCACCGGGAAAGGGCTAGCAGAGGGAAGGTTAGCTGCCAGGGCACTGATAGCTACAGGGCCTATGCTAGCTGTACTGCTACATCAACATAGAGGCTGCGCAAGCTGCCGGAGCCAGGCTAGCAGAGGGAAAGGGTAGCTGCCAGGGCACTGATAGCTACAGGGCCTATGCTAGCTGTACTGCTACATCAACATAGAGGCTGCGCTAGCTGCCGGAGCTAGGCTGGCAGACAGGGCTGGACCAGCATGAGAGCACAAGCTAGCTGGAAGGACAGTCCTAGCTGTGTGAGATTCTACACAAAAAAGTGGAGGCCATGCAGAGGGACCGGGTTAGCTGCTTGGGCCTGGCTAGCTACAGGGCCTATGCCAGCTGCAAGGCTGCATTAACATAGAGGCTGTGCCAGCAGCCGGGGCCAAGCTAGCAGACTGGGGCTCTGCTGAGGGACTGGGTTAGCTGCCAGGGCAAGGCTAGCTACAGGGCCTATGCCAGCAGCAAGGGCTGCATAAACATAGAGGCTGTGCTAGCAGCCGGGGCAAGGCTAGCAGACAGGGGCCATGCTGGTAGTAGAGGCCTAACAAGCTGCAGGGGGGTCAAAACAGGGCTAACAGGGAAGCCAACAGGGCTAACAGGGGAGCTAACAGGCTAACAGGGGAGCTAAACTGGGCTAACAGGGAAGCCAACAGGGCTAACAGGGGAGCTAACAGGCTAACAAGGGAGCTAAACAGGACTAACAAGGAAGCTAAACTGGGCTAACAGGGGAGCTAGAGGGAACAAGAAAAAAAAAGGCAAACTCAACATACACCGTCTGTGCTGGCTGGGGTCGTCGATTTGGTGGGGTCGTACTGTTATGGTTTGTAACCGACCCCAATCGCACAACACAAGACAGGTATGATGGTTTGCCAAGAAACAGGTATTTATTTAGAACAGGGAAAAAAGGGCACTGTCCCTTTAAGGGAGAAAACACAAAACACTGGAATAACACAAGAGGGGAAGGTAAAGTGCCTTTAAGAGGCGGGCAGGAAAAAGGAACACTATGGGAAGGTAAGGGAACGCCTAAGGGAAGGTTAAGGGAACGCCTAGGGAACAGAGGAACTAGAGACTAGGAGAACTAGGGAAAGAGGACTAGGGACTAGGAGAACTAGGGATAGAGGACTAGGGACTAGGTGGAACTAGAAGGGGAGAAACTGGGACAGAGGGGACTGAGGCCCGCGGAGGCGGGCTGGGGAACAGGGAGGAAACTGGGGACAGAGAACCGCGGAGGCGGGCTGGGGACAGGGAGGAACTGGGGACTGGTGGGAAAACATCTGGGCCGCTCTGCAGAACAGAGGAGAGGGTTAATATTCAAAGGGAACAAACAGAGCAGATGCAGAACAGTCCAAATAACAAAGTAACAAAGTAAATACTATCTTCGTGTGAACAAGCACACAGTGGGAGAATGAAATGTCCAAAATAATATCCACGAGAGAACAAAACAGAGTGGGAGATGAAATGTCCAAACTAATAACTAAGTGAGAACTAAAGGAGGCAATACGCTGGGAGAGTGACATCACAATCAAAACTCACCCAGGCGTATGCGTAATGGTACAGGAAACGCAGCGGGAAGGGGGCAAGGGCACTACGCTGAGTGAGTGACATCACAATCAAAACTCACCCAGGCGTATGCGTAAAGGTACAGGGACAGCAGCGGGAAACGGGGGCAAGGGCACTACGCTGAGTGAGTGACATCACAATCAAAACTCACCCAGGCGTATGCGTAAAGGTAAGGGACAGCAGCGGGGCGAGGGCATCGCCACCGGGTGGCTGGCTGTCCGAGCCGAGGAACAGAGTGCTGGAACAGTGGCGGTGACGAGGGAGTCGTCCACCGGGTAGCCGACTGTCGGAGCCGAGGAACAGAGTGCTGGAACAGTGGCGGTGACGAGGGTGTCGTCCACCGGGTAGCCGCTGTCGGAGCCGAGGAACAGTGTGCGCGCCACACCTTGGTGTGCGCGTCGGAACAGTGGCGGTGGCGAGGGCGTCGTCCACCGGGTAGCCGCTGTCGGAGCCGAGGAACAGAGTGCGCGCCACACCTTGGTGTGCGCGTCGGAACAGTGGCGGTGGCGAGGGCGTCGTCCACCGGGTAGCCGCTGTCGGAGCCGAGGAACAGAGTGCGCGCCACACCTTGGTGTGCGCGTCGGAACCGAGAGACGCCTCGGGGTGCGTCAGCGAGGAGGAGTGTGCCAAGCACGAAGGTCTGGAAGATGCGCGTCGGCGCGCTGAGGTCTGGAGAGCGTGCCAAGCTCGAAGGTCTGGAAGATGCGCGTCTGTGCGCTGGTACGGAGGAGCGTGCCAAGCTCGAAGGTCTGGAAGATGCGCGTCAGTGCGCTGGTACGGAGGAGCGTGCCAAGCTCGAAGGTCTGGAAGATGCGCGTTGCGCGCTGGTCTGGAGAGCGTGCCAAGCTCGAGCGTCCTTGGAAGATGCGCGTTGCGCGCTGAGGACTGGAGAGCGTGCCAAGCTCGAGGGTCTGGAAGATGCGCGTTGCGCGCTGGTCTGGAGAGCGTGCCAAGCTCGAGCGTCCTTGGAAGAAGCGCGTTGCGCGCTGAGGACTGGAGAGCGTGCCAAGCTCGAGGGTCTGGAAGATGCGCGTTGCGCGCTGGTCTGGAGAGCGTGCCAAGCTCGAGCGTCCTTGGAAGATGCGCGTTGCGCGCTGAGGACTGGAGAGCGTCTGCGCTGGTCTGGATGTGCGTCAGGACGAACAGCTGCGCGGGGGTCTGTAGTGGAACGCTGGGGTGCCTCCCGTGGAAGTACAGGGAGCGCAGACCAGTCTCCCCCACAGGCAACGGCGACAGCTGGCGAAGGCTGGAGCAAACATCTCGACGCCGGAGAATGGAACAGAATAGGCAGACAGAGGATCTCCCGAAAGAGTCTAGATGTTTAGAGAATATGACTCGGCAAGAATACAACACGACCCCACGCCGAAACGAGGGGAAGCGCCCTGGTATTTAAAGCCCACCGGGGAACTAATTAGCCTGCCACCACAGGTGCGAGAGGTAATTGATAATAGTCCAGGTGTGGCCACTGAGAGTAAACGAGAGTAAAGAACGAGAGGGTGGGGGCTAGAGAGAGTGAGTGAGAAGGGAATTTCTAACAGTAGGCTTTAAAGAAACAGAGAAAAGGTGGTGAGCAGCGGGCAAAACCTCACAGGGCTATAGAGGCAGGGAGCGAAATAAACTTTTTGACTCACCGGCCAGTGGCGGGTAGATGGGAAGAGTCTACCCGCCAAGCATATTTCTTACCTGCCAATATATATTTTATATATACAATTTTTTTTTAAATAAAATATATATTATATAATCATACTTGTAGTTGTATTATCTGCGAGACATCGCCACCACGCAATAAGTCAAAATATTTGCTATCTGCAAACAGCTCCACTGTCTGTTTTGGCTGTGTTGCTCTTCTAGAAAAATAATCCTTTCAGGGTTGCCTATTGAAATACTGTACACTTTCCTACTGTACACTTTCCTGATTAATTGAAATGGGGGACCCTGATGTAAACAAGACGAAAGTCTTTCTCTGGTCTGCATCCCCTTAACAATTGTGTGTATTGAGCTGTACTGTATTGTACCCATTCTGCAATTTGTTAATAAAGTTTTCAATCAATCAATCAATCACACCTCCAGTACAGAAACATTGTTTGAGTTTGCGTGTCAGGTAGACCATTGATTGACAGTCGAGTCTGCCAATTACATCACATCGCTTGCACTCCGGTGCTGCAGCTGGACCCATTGCCCACCTCTGCTGTTGATAACGCTAGCCAAGTTATTATACACACAGATACACAGTGGGCCAGTGACTTTGGTGTAGGGGTGTAACAATGCATCGATCCTAAGGGGGAAATTCAACTGCATCGATTTGAAAATGTTAGAATAGATTATCGCAATTTTAATGTGTACACGTTATGTTATTGTCATGTCCGTTACAGCCAACACACCGACATACGCTACTGCATCAACGTTATGATTAACAAAGCAAGGCATTCGTTTTGTTGCATTAACGTTATATTACTATTGCTATCGATAAATCTAGGTGTTCTAAAATCTATTGCTATTGGTAAGAGAGACTATAATAAGTTGGTGTCTCGGAAAACGAGAGCCCTGATCGCGGAGTTTCAGGAAGTAAACAAGAAAAATGAGAGCTTCCGATTGGTCAATTGCTTTATTTCCCATGAAACCAGTCACTTCACTCTACTGTGATTGGACCGTTGGCTTGAGTGCAATGTGGGACTTGTAGTTTTTTAACGATCTCGCAGCGGAGGAAAAAAAAGACGAGAGAGGCTATAATCTGTATTCGCACAGCGTGCGCGTAATTGATTTTTACCGTTCGCATACACATATTTTTAGGGGCCTGCTTATGAACTACACGTCTACACGCCACACGGCGGGCAGCCCTCTAAGTGTCATGCGCCAAAGGTAAAAACAGACCGCCCCTGGCGGGCGGCGGGCTTTAGTTTCGGTCCCTGTATAGAGGGAAACAAATAATCAAGCCGATCTGGCGGCAACCAGTTTGGGAACTCCTACATTAGAACATGGCCTCGTTGCACACTTGCTTTTTAAAAGGCGGCATTATGGCAAGACTTCAATGTAATAATTGGATAATGAAGGCAGGGTCCTTTGTATTGCTCAAGGCCTTGTGTTGGATAAATGGTATATGTGTTGGAGAGTTTCCTTTACAGATTTCAGTTAATTAAACACAAAGTTGCCACCCTAGCCAAATTTACCAGAGCCTGATGCTGCGAGAAAACCTCTAAGCAAAGAAAAAAGGGAGGGAAAAGTGCAGAACTTTCACCTGCTCTTTGAAATTTGTGTGGGATGACTTAATTGGGGCTAATTCTTCTCATCCAATTTGTGTAGTGTGTATTTAATAATAACGCACTTAATAATGCATGTACAAAAGCAATGCTTCAGACAGTTAGTTGAGTAAGCCAAGGCTAGTATCCAAACTGAATGCATCGCTTGCAATCTTAATTCTAGATTCATGAACAGAAGTTGTTAAATAGATCTGTTTAACCTCTTAAACACTAGCCATATTTTCATAAAATTTGCCTAAAAGTACATACCCAAGTAAATGGAAGATTGCTCCACTTTGTGGGTGTATATGTGAGTAAGGATTTACTCAGACAAAGTAGACGTAGTTGACAAGGTTTATTAAGCTTACAACCCAGGAGAATTGACTTGAGAGACCCGGCGAGTCCCTGACTGGGGGGTCTCATAACGGGCCCTTTGAGACAGGGGAAACGCTGATCTATAATACTCATCGAAGGTGGGTGTGTCCAGGTGAGAGAGACAATTGGATTGGGGGAGTGAGTCAGGAAGGGGGGGGGGGGGGTGAGTTAGGAGGAGGATGAGGGGAGAAACATGGTTTGGGGGAGGGTTGAAGGTGAGAGACTAAAGGTGAGTGGATGGGGGAGGGTAATGGGAGGGGGGTTGAAACATGGCTAGGGGATTGTTTTAGGGGGGGGATTATTATCCCACAACTTGCATGACCATTTGCATGTTATTGGTATCTAGGGACATCTATGGACCTCTGGGAATGTATTCCCAGTTTCAGAAATATTGTGTCTGTTACTACGCTTGAGTAAATTGTAATGAACCAAAGGAGAATATCAATTATTATTATTATTTTTTTTATTTATTATCTTTGACGGTAAATAACACCATGCTAACATTGACCAGATGTGTACAAATTGCCACTGAGCTCATTCAGTACCTTCTTCAGATGAAGTGTACTAAAATATAAGCAAACGAATAAAGGGAGGTCTGGTTGGGCGTCAGCAAAGACAGCCGACAGCTGTTCAAGCAGGGTGTCGGCAGGGGTGGCTGACTGGTGGCCTGGCTGGGAGTTGGCAGGGGTGGCCAACAACTTGAGAACAGGCTGGACCTCCATAGTCACTCTGGGAAGTAGAGACTCTGTAGCACTGGGCAGTAGGGACTCTGTAGCACTGGGCAGTAGGGACTCTGTAGCACTGGGCAGTAGAGACTCTGTAGCACTGGGCAGTAGAGACTCTGTAGCACTGGGCAGTAGGGACTCTGTAGCACTGGGCAGTAGAGACTCTGTAGCACTGGGCAGTAGAGACTCTGTAGCACTGGGCAGTAGGGACTCTGTAGCACTGGGCAGTAGAGACTCTGTAGCACTGGGCAGTAGAGACTCTGTAGCACTGGGCAGTAGAGACTCTGTAGCACTGGGCAGTAGGGACTCTAGCACTGGGCAGTAGGGACTCTGTAGCACTGGGCAGTAGGGACTCTGTAGCACTGGGCAGTAGGGACTCTAGCACTGGGCAGTAGAGACTCTGTAGCACTGGGCAGTAGGGACTCTGTAGCACTGGGCAGTAGGGACTCTAGCACTGGGCAGTAGAGACTCTGTAGCACTGGGCAGTAGGGACTCTAGCACTGGGCAGTAGAGACTCTGTAGCACTGGGCAGTAGGGACTCTGTAGCACTGGGCAGTAGGGACTCTGTAGCACTGGGCAGTAGAGACTCTGTAGCACTGGGCAGTAGAGACTCTGTAGCACTGGGCAGTAGGGACTCTGTAGCACTGGGCAGTAGAGACTCTGTAGCACTGGGCAGTAGAGACTCTGTAGCACTGGGCAGTAGAGACTCTGTAGTACTGGGCAGTAGAGACTCTGTAGCACTGGGCAGTAGGGACTCTGTAGCACTGGGCAGTAGAGACTCTGTAGCACTGGGCAGTAGAGACTCTGTAGCACTGGGCAGTAGAGACTCTGTAGCACTGGGCAGTAGGGACTCTAGCACTGGGCAGTAGGGACTCTGTAGCACTGGGCAGTAGGGACTCTGTAGCACTGGGCAGTAGGGACTCTAGCACTGGGCAGTAGAGACTCTGTAGCACTGGGCAGTAGGGACTCTAGCACTGGGCAGTAGAGACTCTGTAGCACTGGGCAGTAGGGACTCTGTAGCACTGGGCAGTAGAGACTCTGTAGCACTGGGCAGTAGGGACTCTGTAGCACTGGGCAGTAGAGACTCTGTAGCACTGGGCAGTAGGGACTCTGTAGCACTGGGCAGTAGGGACTCTCTAGCACTGGGCAGTAGAGACTCTGTAGCACTGGGCAGTAGGGACTCTGTAGCACTGGGCAGTAGGGACTCTAGCACTGGGCAGTAGAGACTCTGTAGCACTGGGCAGTAGGGACTCTGTAGCACTGGGCAGTAGGGACTCTGTAGTACTGGGCAGTAGGGACTCTGTAGCACTGGGCAGTAGGGACTCTAGCACTGGGCAGTAGGGACTCTAGCACTGGGCAGTAGGGACTCTGTAGCACTGGGCAGTAGGGACTCTGTAGCACTGGGCAGTAGAGACTCTGTAGCACTGGGCAGTAGGGACTCTGTAGCACTGGGCAGTAGAGACTCTGTAGCACTGGGCAGTAGGGACTCTGTAGTACTGGGCAGTAGGGACTCTGTAGCACTGGGCAGTAGAGACTCTGTAGCACTGGGCAGTAGGGACTCTGTAGCACTGGGCAGTAGAGACTCTGTAGCACTGGGCAGTAGGGACTCTGTAGCACTGGGCAGTAGGGACTCTGTAGCACTGGGCAGTAGAGACTCTGTAGCACTGGGCAGTAGGGACTCTGTAGCACTGGGCAGTAGGGACTCTGTAGCACTGGGCAGTAGGGACTCTCTAGCACTGGGCAGTAGGGACTCTGTAGCACTGGGCAGTAGGGACTCTGTAGCACTGGGCAGTAGGGAGTCTGTAGCACTGGGCAGTAGGGACTCTCTAGCACTGGGCAGTAGGGACTCTGTAGCACTGGGCAGTAGAGACTCTGTAGCACTGGGCAGTAGGGACTCTGTAGCACTGGGCAGTAGGGACTCTAGCACTGGGCAGTAGGGACTCTGTAGCACTGGGCAGTAGAGACTCTGTAGCACTGGGCAGTAGGGACTCTGTAGCACTGGGCAGTAGGGACTCTGTAGCACTGGGCAGTAGAGACTCTGTAGCACTGGGCAGTAGGGACTCTGTAGCACTGGGCAGTAGGGACTCTGTAGCACTGGGCAGTAGGGACTCTCTAGCACTGGGCAGTAGGGACTCTGTAGCACTGGGCAGTAGGGACTCTGTAGTACTGGGCAGTAGGGACTCTGTAGCACTGGGCAGTAGGGACTCTGTAGCACTGGGCAGTAGGGACTCTGTAGCACTGGGCAGTAGGGACTCTGTAGTACTGGGCAGTAGGGACTCTAGCACTGGGCAGTAGGGACTCTGTAGTACTGGGCAGTAGGGACTCTGTAGTACTGGGCAGTAGGGACTCTGTAGCACTGGGCAGTAGGGACTCTGTAGCACTGGGCAGTAGGGACTCTGTAGTACTGGGCAGTAGGGACTCTGTAGTACTGGGCAGTAGGGACTCTGTAGTACTGGGCAGTAGGGACTCTGTAGTACTGGGCAGTAGGGACTCTGTAGTACTGGGCAGTAGGGACTCTGTAGCACTGGGCAGTAGGGACTCTGTAGCACTGGGCAGTAGGGACTCTGTAGCACTGGGCAGTAGGGACTCTGTAGCACTGGGCAGTAGGGACTCTGTAGCACTGGGCAGTAGGGACTCTGTAGCACTGGGCAGTAGGGACTCTGTAGCACTGGGCAGTAGGGACTCTGTAGCACTGGGCAGTAGGGACTCTGTAGCACTGGGCAGTAGGGACTCTGTAGCACTGGGCAGTAGAGACTCTGTAGCACTGGGCAGTAGGGACTCTGTAGCACTGGGCAGTAGAGACTCTGTAGCACTGGGCAGTAGGGACTCTGTAGCACTGGGCAGTAGGGACTCTGTAGCACTGGGCAGTAGAGACTCTGTAGCACTGGGCAGTAGGGACTCTAGCACTGGGCAGTAGAGACTCTGTAGCACTGGGCAGTAGGGACTCTGTAGCACTGGGCAGTAGGGACTCTGTAGCACTGGGCAGTAGGGACTCTGTAGCACTGGGCAGTAGAGACTCTGTAGTACTGGGCAGTAGAGACTCTGTAGCACTGGGCAGTAGAGACTCTGTAGCACTGGGCAGTAGAGACTCTGTAGAGCTGGACAGCGGAGACTCTGTAGAGCTGGGTAGCGAAAACTGTGGCACCAGGCAGCAGAGATTCTGTATCGTTGGGATCTGAGTGGATGTGAGTGTGTGGAATCCAAGATGGCGACGCGCAGGTCGCAGCGGCTACTGTGTCTACAGGGATAGTAGATTTACAGGGGTTTTTGTAGATACAGTACTGAATTTTGCCATCCGGACACATGCAATTTGAAATATGAATATAGAATATAGAATATCAGGCCTATAATTACCTTATTATGGCCAAGTCATACATCTATGGATAGGGCCAAATCTCCTCTTTCTAATGGCAGTTACATCTGGATTTAGTACCACCAGGTGCCTGTTACAGGGCAGCAAAGACCGTGAATGAAATCTACTGTAAGTACAGTTACTTTTGTATAATGTCCATAGCTCCGCCATTTCCCCCAGATTGCAACACGTTTCTTTTGGAGACGTTCACAGAAAGGTAAAGAAACAATATACTGTAGTGATTGTTAATGGTACATAATTCACCCACGGAACTATTGTTAGGAACAAGAGTTCCGCCCGAACATTATAGGAGGTGGCACTTCCTGCCACCACGGGGCAGTCGTTCTGCACGCAACGGAGCAGTAGCTTGTTGTATTTTGTGTATTGAATAAAAGCTGTTCGCTCTACCGAGCTACCGTCTCCGACTCCCATCTCTCGGCACTACACTGGTGACCCCGACATTGGTCTCGCTGAAGTATCAGGGACCGGACCGAACATGGCAAACGATGCCGTTATTATTCGATTGCCGGAGTTTTGGGAGCATTCTGCGGCGGCGTGGTTCGCGCAAACAGAGGCGCAGTTCGCCCTACGAGGGGTTGACGACGACGCCGCGAGATATTACCACGTCGTCTCGAGCCTCGGGAGCACGACAGCGGCGAGGACGGTAGGCTTCATAACAGCTCCGCCTGCCCGGTATAAATATGAGGCGTTTAAGACGCACCTACTCAGGATTTTTGAGTTGTCACCGTCTGAGCGGGCCCGACGCTTGCTGGATATACGTGGCTTGGGAGACAGCAAGCCGTCGGCGCATATGGAGATGATGCTGAACCTGCTGGGCGCCGAGCAGCCGAACTTTTTATTTAAAGAGCTGTTCCTCAGGCACATGCCGCCACGGGTACAGACGGCACTGGCCAATACAAACATTGTGGATCCCGTGCTCTGGCAGAGGAGGCAGATCGGTTCTACCTGGCCACTCGACACTTTACCCCAGGGCTAATAGCCTCGACTCGCGGTTACACGCCGCAGGGGGGAGGGGCGAGGAAGACCAGGAGCAGCGCTGCCGCAGGCCGGTGTTATTACCACGCACGTTTCGGCGCGAGGGCGACAAGATGCCGTTCCCCTTGCACTTTCGGCATAACGCATAAACGCAGACACCTGCGCCCAGTAGCAGCGGTGAGCGCAGGTATGTCGAACCGGCTGCTTTTCATTAGAGACACACTCTCCGGTTGCAAATTCCTCTGCGACACCGGAGCTCAGAGGAGCGTCCTGCCAGCTACGAAAGAGGACATCGCCGGCGATGATAGAGGTCCACGCCTGACGACCGCCAACGATACCCCTATCCGCACCTACGGTACAAGGACCGTGGAACTGTGTTTTGGGGGCCAGCGGTTCACGTGGGACTGCATCACGGCCGACATTTCGTTCCCACTACTGGGGGCAGATTTCCTGGCTGCACACGGTCTCCTCGTGGACATTAGACATGGCCGCCTAATAAACGCACAGACACAGGCTTCGTTGGCATGTGTCCGCGATGAGGCGACATACGGCGGCCTTCTTACAGCCTTCACCGACCACGAACCCCTCACGTTTTCTGAGTCAAGACACGTCGCCGAGAAGCCCAACGTCGTCATCGGTGCTGTACAGCCGGACCTCGACTACGTCAACAGGGGCTCGGAACAGGCCTCCGACCACGACATCCAGGCCCTCGGGACTGCAGATTCCAGGCTATGCCTGGAGGACGTCGCGATTGGTCACGCGGGTCCGACGCGGCTGGGTGACCTGTCCACCGGACACCCTAGCCCACAGGCCCCTGAGGACTGGCGAAGGCTCGCCTTTGAGGTGGGGTACAACCACCACAAGATGGGACCCGCCCACGTAGACATTTCCCAGCCCTTAGAGCTGGACCTCTCCCCCCGCCGAGGCCGTGCGCCGCTACCCCGGGACCCGCCAACGACGGAGCCGCCGTTGGCCTCGTCGACGTCTGTGCCCCCGGGTGTCGGGGAGGACACGGGCGCTTGCGCCGCCCCTACCTCCCCGCCCCTGGCTTTCCGCACTCACCGTGGCCGGTTCATGCCCCCGGGCGCCGTGGAGGGCGCAATCGCTTGCACCGCGCCCCGGGTGGTCCGCTCACGCCGCGGCCGGGTCGTTGTCTCTCCCCGCCGTGGAGATTTTGACCATGGTTGAATTCTGGGGGGGCTTGTGTAGTGATTGTTAATGGTACATAATTCACCCACGGAACTATTGTTAGGAACAAGAGTTCCGCCCGAACATTATAGGAGGTGGCACTTCCTGCCACCACGGGGCAGTCGTTCTGCACGCAACGGAGCAGTAGCTTGTTGTATTTTGTGTATTGAATAAAAGCTGTTCGCTCTACCGAGCTACCGTCTCCGACTCCCATCTCTCGGCACTACAATACGCTGTATTTTATGGCAATAACGTTCAGGTTGGTTCGACCCGTGAGATATAATCACGAAAATAACGTCCAATATCTTTTTCCCCCACATCAGCCAGCTAAGCTTTGACAGCGGCTGGTGTGAATTGGATAGTGTCGCTTTATGAAATTTCTGAAATGAAGTTTTATCGAAAGCCCTAGGTCTCCTCTTTCTTAGGACTACAATGATTTCATGACGGCGTAGTTTCCTCGCATTTAAATCATCCGGTTCCTGATGCAATGCGCAGAGATTTCTATAAACTCATATTTTGCTAATAACGCTTCAAATCATTGGTAAACAAACGTAGTGCTGAAAATATACAATTTGACTGCTGTTAAAGTCTAGGGTTAGGGTCTTTACTCTTGGCTACATTTGAAGAAATGCAACATTAATTAATACAGACTGTATTGATATATTTATGATGTGAAATAAATCTCAACCCGGTACTGGGTCGATCGGGGTTTTTTTTTTTTTTTTTAAACTTTCTTTTTTAGCATTTATCGCTTTTATGGTCAAGCATGACCGACAGATACAGGGTGAAACGGGATATAGATCAGGGGAAGACATTCTGGCAAATGACGGCGGCTCCGGGAATCGAACTCGGAGTCCACCGCAGCACGGTTTTCCCCGACGCAGAAATAGCGCCGAGATATGCGGTGAGCTACTGGAGCTCCCCCGGGTCGATTGGGTTTAATGGGTTAACAACTAGCTTGATACAATTATTCCGAAGCTGACCTAAAAGTCTGCTCACAAAAAGACCCTGTTTGGAACGTCCAGCCGATAGTTTCATCCTGTCTGCCGCGCGCCTCCTCTCATTAGTCACAGTGATCACGGAGCTGCCATAATTGGCTACTGTAGGTGAAGTCGCTACTTTGGGAAAGTTTGTTTTCAACCCTCCCCAATTCTGTCAGATCAGGACTACGTGCCATTACGTATTTAAACAGGAGCCCTCCTCCCCCGACCCAGACTCCCCTCTCTATCCCTCGAGACGTGGACTTGCTCCTTCAGAGAGTGTGACAAAACACAATTGGAGAGAGTAGAGGGAAGAAAGGAAGAAGGGAGAGAGAGAGAGAGAGAGAGAGGTGGCAGAATGAGAGAGACTGAATGGGAACGATGAAAGTAGTAGTAGAGTGGGAGACAATGAGACAGGGGGGCCTAGGGGTTAAAGTGAGAAACAGTGACAGACAGAATGAAGAAAGTGGCGGTTTGGAGAGAGACAGTGGAGAGAGAGAGAGAGAGAGAGAGAGAGAGAGAGAGAGAGAGAGAGAGAGAGAGAGCAATGGGAGACGGTACCGGGGTTAGACGAGGTATAAAGTATAGATGGAGGTCTGTGACTAATGTGGTTGGTGTTAGCACAGAAAGCCTTGTTGGGACCATTTTCCGGGAGCGTAAATGACATATCTCTCTTTTTCGCTCCCTTCCATGTTCGATCACTCACTGTGGGCCACTTCCAATCCGTGTCTATTATACCATCTGCCATCTAGACATGGCTTTTTTCAGTGCCCGGCAACACTGAGTGCCGAGCCATTCCATACTTAGCGGTCCAAACAAGCTTCTACACAAGACCCGAGTTCAATGAGGGTTCCAGGATTTGCGGGAGTGCGACTCGTAATGGCTGTATTTTAGGAGATTGCAGGGCTACAGATAGCTGTAATAGAGCAGGCGTCTGTCCAAATAGACCTCTTTTGCTTCGGCGGCCTGTGTCTATCTTGTCTCCAACTCTCACTCTCACCCTGGAATGCAAATGAGGTGGGATGGGAAGAAAGAAAGAAAAGAAAAAAGGTTGACGTTTTGGAACAAAATGGTCACATTTAGTTGCCATTTTGTAGAGAAATAACGGAAGAGGGGAAAATATGTACCTATCTGCGGGGGAGTTGTACTCTCACAGGTCTCTCTCTCTCCCCATTCGCGGAGGAGGCATTTCAGGGAAATAGGCTGCTGCTGCTCCAGGAAGTGTGGACTCACTCCACTGCGCAGATTTCCTCTCTCCTGTGGATTTCTGTCTCTGTCTGTATCATTTTTCCTGCTCGCTTCATTGTGTGTAGATATTAGTCTTTCTCTCTCTCTCTCTCTCTCTCTCTCTCTCTCTCTCTCTCTCTCTCTCTCTCTCTCCCTCTCTCTCTCACACACAAACACACACACACACACACACACACACACACACACACACACCACACACTCACACTCATCCATCTGTGTTATGATGAATTATGCTGTGAGATGGTGGGGTGTAGCTCCAGGGGATGTGTATGCCAGAAGAAGCCGACTGTGAAGCGATGAGGTAGTTGGACCCAGTTGCAGGACAAACTGGCAGGATGCAGATGATGAAGAGTTAAACCCTCACCAGGAATATCTATTGAAGGCAGGTAGATGCAGACAGGCAGGAAGGAGCAGGCGGGGAAAACAACTGTCTGACAGCCGAGCTGACTAACCTAACAGGAACTAATAACTGGCAATACACATAGGACAGGCAATACACGTAGGAATGATCTCAATGATCACACAAAACTGAACAGGAGAGAGAAAACATAAATACACATGGGGGAAATTACAAACCATAAGGTAGATTACAAACAGCTGGTAAGACAGACCAGACATTCCTCCAAGCCAATGAAGAACACAGAGCAGGGTGGGTGGAGGGGGTCTGGAGGAGGGGGTCAGGGGAGGAAGGGAGCAGGAGAGACCTGAGGCAGAGGGGTTGACCAGGGGTTGAGCAGAGTTCTAGAGACTGGCAACATCAGCGGGACCACTCTGGATGTCAACCGGAGTACAGAACCGGTGACCGATGGCTGAAGTGCAGAACCGGAGGTCGGTGGTGGACGTACAGGCCCAGAGTTAGGCGGCCGGAGTACAGAGCAGGAGACAGACCACTGGAGGTCTGGTTGGGCGTCAGCAAAGACAGCCGACTGATGTTCAAGCAGGGTGTCGGCAGGGGTGGCTGACTGGTGGCCTGGCTGGGAGTTGGCAGGGGTGGCCAACAACTTGAGAACAGGCTGGACCTCCATAGTCACTCTGGGAAGTAGAGACTCTGTAGCACTGGGCAGTAGGGACTCTGTAGCACTGGGCAGTAGGGACTCTAGCACTGGGCAGTAGGGACTCTGTAGAGCTGGGCAGTAGGGACTCTAGCACTGGGCAGTAGGAACTCTGTAGCACTGGGCAGTAGGGACTCTGTAGAGCTGGGCAGCGGAGACTCTGTAGAGCTGGGTAGCGAAAACTGTGGCACCAGGCAGCAGAGATTCTGTATCGTTGGGATCTGAGTAGGGTTGGGCACCGAAAACCGGTTCTAATAGGAACCGGTTCCTAACTTCCGGTTCTGGAACCGGAAGTAACATATTTGAATTTCGATTCTAAATTTCGATTTTTTTTTTTTTTTTTTTTACTTTTTTTTTTTTACTTTTTTTTTTTTTTTTTTTTCTTTCTTTAATACCCTAGTTACAGTACAGCAACCAAATTAAACTGTATCAAGTCAACTGAAAATGTGAATAGTATGATTTTCTTTTTGAAATAAAAAATAAATAAAAAATCTCCTTCGAAATAAGCTGTGACCTGTTTTGACCTGCACCTCAAAGAATCGGAATCGAGAATCGTTTAGAACAGGAATCGATATGGAGAATCGGAATCGGAACCGGAATCGTTCAAATCCAAACGATGCCCAACCCTAGATCTGAGTGGATCTGAGTGTGTGGAATCCAAGATGGCGACGTGCAGGTCGCAGCGGCTACTGTGTCTACAGGGACAGTACTTTATCTTGTTGTTTGTCTTAAGTTTCTGTATATATGCTGGGCGTGCAACTATACTGTACAACCGGCAGGATATATTGGACATTGGAAAGAAGTTCGTAATCCAGGAGTTCAACCCGAATGGCTTCCCCGCTGACATAATCAGACCACCAGCCCTGCGATGGCAGGGACTCCCGGTGGGCAGGGTATGTCAGAGGCGGCGAGAACGCAAGCAAAAGAGGGAGAAGCGGGCCGGGCTACACGCTAGGCTAGCCTCCTCTCGACTGAAAGCTCCACTCCCCAGCATCTTTCTTGCTAACTTTCGCTCACTGGGAAACAAAATGGATGAACTCAAGCTGAGGCTGTCCACACAGAAATTGATGGAACACTGCAACGCTCTAATACTGACTGAAACCTGGCTGAACAAGAGCATAGCCGATGCTGTTATCCAGCTAGCTGGCCGCAAAGCCCTTCGTGAGGACAGAACAGCTGAGTCGGGTAAGACGAAGGGCGGAGGACTTTGTGTTTACAGTACATAAACAATGCCGTGAGTACCAACAAGGAAATCATTGAGAGACATTGCTCACCTGAATCGGAATATATGATGGTTAAGTGCAGACCTTTTTATCTCCCTAGGGAGTTCACTGCTGTCATTATCGCCGCTGTTTACATCCCCCCCAGTGCTAATGCTAAGCTAGCTCTACTGGACCTGTAATGTACCTGTACTGTATGTGACAAATAAACTACTACTACCTGCACAGCGTGGTCGACAAACAACAAACAAAGCACCCCAACAGTGTTTTTATAATTGGAGGAGATTTTAATCACACAAACCTCAAGTCTGTCCTACCCAAATTCCACCGGAATATATCCTGCCTCACTGAGGTGAGAATACCCTAGACCAGGTTTATAATAACATCAAGGATGCTTACAAAGCTATCCCATGTCCCCACCTTGGTCAGTCAGACCACCTCTCCCTATTTTTACTACCCACATACAGATCACTTATCAAGCGAGACAAACCAACAACCAAGACAGTCACTGTTGGGCCTGAGAGGGCAGTGGCTGAGCTCCAGTACTGCTTTGCTATCACTGACTGGAACATGTTCCACCGAGAGGCCACCCAAGACATTTTAAATGTATGCCTTTTCGTGCTTCTCTACATGAACTGTTGTATTGGATCTGTTACCGCACAGAAAACCATATGCATATACTAGGGGTGTAACGGTACGTGTATTCGTCCTGCGAATTTACGGTACGGCCGTCACGGTACGGTACGTGCAGCCATACGAAGAATACGCCTCGCAAACACACCAGTCACGCATGCAGGCACTCGCGGGTTCTGTGCGAGAACAGCGCGCGTCGCCGGGCACACCGAGTCTGACTTCAGAGCAGGCAAAAGTGCACGGAGGAAGGCACATTTACATTGGAACAGCTGCAGGGGCATTACAATTTTACAGTTTGATTTCGTTTTCTTGTTCGCCCAATAATGTTAACCAAATGAAACCAATGGAAAGACACACACACACGCGTCGCCAACACACACACCAACATTCTCCTCCGCCGGACTCTCAGGCACAGCTGATCAAATAAAAAAAAGAAACATACTTTTCCGGACTGATCATCTGAGCTCCTCTCCAGTTGAACTGCTACTGTGTTTAAATCCAAATAATCCTCTGCCATTGTTGTAACATGTCATCTGTTCTCTATAGTCTTCAGTCTCGTGAAGTTAAATCTACAAGTGAAACTGAAACTTAACAAAGATAAGTTGTTAAAGGGGCAGTAGGCAATTAATTTACTCAGTGGATGCCTGAACACAGAATGATATTATTATTATTATAATAATTATCATAAATATATAATAATAATTATCAATATTTAGTTTCTGTTGTACCGAACTCGTACCGAACCGTAACCCCAATACCGAGGTACGTACCGAACCGTGGCTTCTGTGTACCGTTACACCCCTAGCATATACCCAAACCAGAAACCCTGGATGAACAGTGAGGTTTGTCTGTTACTAAAGGCGTTTGACACTGCATTTAGGTCTGATGACATTCTGGCCTACAGCACTGCCCGGTTCAGTTTAAAAAAGGGAATTGGGTCTGCAAAATGAAACTACACACAACAAGTAGCAACAAGTAAACAATGACCCTCTGCATCTGTGGCAAGGCATACAAAGAATTACGGATTATAAGAGCCTGAAAAACAGCCCTGTGGTCACTGGTGCCTCTCTTCCAGATGAACTGAACCACTTCTATGCCCGCTTTGATGACAGACTGCTCACCTCTGAGGTTAAATCCTCCTTAAGCAGAGTGAGCACACACAAAGCTGCCGTCCCTGATGGCATACCTGGACGGGTAATCATGGCATGTGCCGTCCAGCTGGCTGAGGTGTTTACTGACATCTTCAACCTGTCCCTGGCCTCAGTGATAGAACCCACATGCCTAAAAACTACTACCATTATCCCCGTTCCTAAACAGTCATCACAGTAACCTGCCTGAATGACTACTGCCCCATTGCTCTCACTCCCATTATAATGAAGTGCTTTGAGAGACTTGTACTGAACCACATCAAGGCTACCATCCCCCCCTCGCTTGATCAACATCAGTTTGCCTATCGCTCCAATAGGTCGACAGAGGATGCCATCTCCACTGCACTTCATTCCACCCTCACTCACCTGGATCAGAAGGACACCTATGTCAGAATGCTGTTCATTGACTACAGTTCAGCATTTAACAACATCATCCCCTCAAAGTTGGTCCCCAAACTGCTCCACCTTGGTCTGAACACAACACTCTGGACCCTGGACTTTTTGACAAACTCAGACTGTCAGGTTGGGAAATTAGACCTCCTCCACCCTGACCCTGAGCAGAGGTGCCCCTCAGGGCTGTGTGTTGAATCCTGTCCTCTACTCCCTATTCACCCATGACTGTGTGCCTGTCCATGAATCCAACACCATCATTACATTTGCGGATGACACCACAGTGGTAGGCCGGATCTCTGATAACAATGAGATGACATACAGGGATGAGATCCAACACCTAACAACATGGTGCTCCAACAACAACCTCGATCTCAATGTAAAAAAAAAAAAAACATGGAAATGATAGTGGACTACAGAACATAACCCCATCTACATCAATGGCGCTGAGGTTGAGCGTGTGTCAAGTTTCAGGTTTCTGGGTATCCACATCGCTGAGGACCTGACATGGACCCTGAACACCTCCTCCCTGATAAAGAAGGTCCAACAACGCCTCTACTTTCTAAGGAGGCTAAAAAGAGCCAACCTGTAAAAAAAACACTTCGCCAACTTCTACCGCTGCACGACAGAAAGCATTTTAACATGCATAACGGCGTGGTATGACCAACCAGAAGGCCCTGCAGTGGGTAGTTAAGGCAGCAGAGTTGACCATCCGCCCCCAATTACCCACTATCAAGGACATCTACCTGAAGCGCTGCATGCGGAGAGGGCGTAACATCATCCGCGACCCCACCCACCCCTGCAATGGACTGTTTGTTCCCCTGCCAAGTGGGAAACGGTACAGGTGTCTCCGGGTTCGCATGAGATTCAAAAACAGCTTTTTCCCCAGGACTGTAACCCTGATGAACTCTGCACTCTAACCACTTTACCCATCACATGCACTATTATGCACCGTCACTTTACTCGACTACCACCATGAATGCTGCACTTTACTGTCTCCTATAGGTTTCTTATATTTTTATATTTTATCTAGGTATTTTTAAGTGTCTTATGATGACTGTGATGATGATGATTTATGTGTGTCTTTATATTTGATTGCCCTGTACTGTCTCTGATTGAACACAGACAATTTTGTTGTATACTGTATGTGCCTCGCTCATTATACAATGACAATAAAACCGAATTTAATTTAAAGGGGACATGCATTGCTATTCCTAGCACTATTTGGGCAACTTTACACAATTCCTGTGAGTCTATGGAACACCTCTGTAAGGTTTTATTAAAAAAAATCATTGTTTTATATTTCTAATCAAGTACTCAAAAGCATAATTTTTCTCACTTTGGATTTCAGGCTGTGTTGGCCTGGCTCCGCCTATAAGCACTTTGAGTGACAGTCATCCACACAGTCTGCGACTGGCAGACAGAGAGAGATATAGAGAGACTGAGGGGGATACTAATTAATTTCGTCGCAGGGGGGGCATAATCCCATGGGACAATGCATTGGTAACTTGTTTCAAATGACAATATATACCTCTGTGATTATTATTGTACGGATCGGAATATGGGCGTGCACGTGGGAGCATGCACAAAGATATTACAGTGATATGCTGCTCCCGAGTCCGACTGCCTGCGAGAGAGAGATAGAGACAGAGAGAGAGAGAGAGAGAGAGAGAGAGAGAGAGAGAGAGAGAGAGAGAGAGAGAGAGAGAGAGAGAGAGAGAGAGAGAGAGGAGAGAGGCACGGAGCACTGTGTATACAAACGCTACGTGTGTGAGATAAGACAGGTCCCCTTCTCTCTCTCTCGCTCTGCCTCTCCCGTTTGAGGAAGGGTTTCACTCGCGCTACAACCATAGAGCCAATCAGATCACAATCAGCTCCACCAGCGCCGAGTTACGTCATCGAGCGAGTCAAATCAAAATGACCTAATTAAATGGAGGAGGAAATTATCTCAACTGAATGAGAGCAATCCGCCAATATGGTATTTAGAGACACAGACCCATTGATACTAACTCCTATTACTATAAAACAATGCTAGACACTGAAAAAGCCATTTATGATGCATGTCCCCTTTAATTTAATTTAATCTCCTGCGTCGGAAATCATGAG
>NC_140183.1:56675660-56704802 GCF_963971535.1 Notolepis coatsorum
AGCCCTTTCTATTAGCCCAGGGAATTTACAGCTACCATTGTGACTGTGGCCTACATTCCACCAGATGCTAATGCTGAGCTAGCAATGAAGGAACTGCATGCTGCCATTAGCAAACAACAGAACTCACACCCAGAGGCAGCCTTTATTGTTGAGGGGGATTTCAATCTCTCCAACCTAAAGACTGTGCTCCCCAAATTCCACCAACATATCTCTTGTCCCACAAGAGAAGACAAAACACTAGACCATGTTTACGCCAATATAACGGATGCATACAAAGCTGTTTATTTGTTCCTTCTACCCAAGTACACCCCACTCATCAAACACGTGTAGCCCTCAGTTATAACAGTTAAAATATGGCGTGAGGGGGCAGACTATGCTGCAGCACCAGTTTCAACACACAGACTAGGGGTGCACCGATGTATCGGTCGGGTATCGGTATCGGCCGATAAGTGCCTTGTTGACTGCAATCGGCCTATCGGCCGATAAGCTCAAATGTGCCGATGGCAGTAGCCGATAAATATCCATCAATTTGTGTAGCGTCAAGACAAAAAAAAGTTCACTCGCGACCTGCACAACGCCGTCCCCAGTCCCCCACACACACACACACACACACACAAGCTACTGCATCAAAGTTACTACTTATGATTAACAAGGCATTCGTTTTGTGGCATTAACGTTATAGTTAGTGTTACACGTTCAATAACATCAGCATATTATTTACCCGAACGTAGCAAGCGTTCATACTAGCTCAGTTCCTTCCGTTGCTCACAGAGCCCTGAGTTTTGCCCATTCTGCAATCTGTTAATAACGTTTTCAATCAGACACATGTATAGAAAGGCTTTGTTTTATTATAACATTAGTTGCAGTAAAATCATTATGCCTCATTTAAGTCATCCTGCGGAGCTAAAAGCTAAACGTCGGCCGCGCCGTGTTGTTGTTGTTCTAGAAAACCTCTCTCATCAAAATCAATGGCCGACAAAAGCAGAAGTAAAAAATGTATACGCGCTTGCCGATTGGTGGTAACAGCAGAGGCGGGTGCAAGCGGTGTGTGACGTAATTGGCAGAATCGACTGTCAATAAAAATGTCATTGGTTGAGACAATACTATCTAGCTGCAGCCCAGCAGGTAGACCATGCTGGGAGAACTAGTATCTAGCTGCAGCCCTGCAGAACATACTGGGAGAGAGATAGTGCTATTTCTTGATGTTTCCTTTTTTTAAGTAAGTAAAGAGGCCTATGTTCATATCGGTGAGCACAATTTGTAAGACAAATATACAGTAGTTTCATAAAAAAATATATATATATTACAAAAAAAGAAATATTACAAAAAAAAGAAATATTACAAAAAAAATATTATTTAAAAAATATAAAAAAATGAAAAATATAAAAAAAATATTGGTATCGGTATCGGCCGATTGTGTTAGTTGATATCGGTATCGGTGGCAAATTTTCATATCGGTGCATCCCTAACACAGACCCCTGGACTCCTACACCTCCTCCGTTGTGGACTACATCAACTCCAACATTGACAGTTTCACCACCCTCAAACGGATTACTACATTCCCCAATCATAAGGTGTGGATGAACAGAGAGGGCTGTATACTGCTAAGGGCACATGACATCGCATTTAGATCTGGTGACATGAAGGCCTACTGTTCAGGCAGGGCTAACCTGAATAGGGGAATCAAGCCGGCCAAGCACAGCCTCAAGCTAAGGGTTAAAGAGCACTTCAACAACTCAGCCTGACATTACAGATTATAAACCCACCAACAACTCTCCCCCCAACCACTAACCCCTCCCTCCCTGATGAGCTTAATAACTTGTAACTAAGCCCGCTTTGACAGGGACAACCAGGCGGCACCCATCAAGGCTGCCCTCCCTGCTAACCTCCAACCCCTCACTGTCTCCCCCACCAACATGTGTGCAGCACTGGACAGGACTAATGCACGTAAGGCAGCTGACTCTGAGGGCATCCCTGGCCATGTGCTCAGGAACTGCACTGATCAATTGGCTGAGGTCTTAACTGGCATCTTCAACCTGTCACTAGCCCAGGCAGTTCTCCCAGCGAGCTTCAAAACCACCTCCATCGTGCCAGTGCCAAAACACTCCACTTCACACCACAAGCCTGATGACTTCCACCCTGTTACACTCACCCCATCATTATGAAGGACTTCGAGAGGCTGGGCCTGGCTCACTTCAGAGCACGGAGGATTCCATCTCCTCAGCACTACATTCTGCCCTCTCCCACCTGGATGAGAGCAACGCCCCTGTGATAATGCTGTTCATTGACTTCAACTCAGCATTCAACTCCATCATCCCTTCCAAAATCATCTCCAAATTTGGTGATGTTGTGGAAACCAAGGACCTTGACATAAACCCCTCTGTCTGCAACTGGATACTCGACTTCCTAATCAACAGACCCCAGTTTGTTAGGATAGACAATCTCACCTTCTCCACCCTCACCCTGAACAACGGTGTCCCGCAAGGCTGTGTGCTGAGCCCCCTCCTCTACTCCCTCTTCACCAACACCATTATCAAATTTGCAGGTGGTCAAAAACAATGATGAGTCGCTTACAGGGAGAAGGTCCAGCACCTGGCGACGTGTTGCGCTGACAACAACCTGGCCCTCAATATCACGTAAACCAAGGAGCTCATTGTGGACTTCAGGAAGATTAAAGCTGGTGCCTATGGCCCGTCCACATCAATGGAATGTAGGTTGAGCGTGTATCCTGCTTCAAATTCCTGGATGTCCACATCTTCGAGGACTTCTCTTGGGCCCTCAACACCTCGTCACTGGTCAAGAAGGCTCGTCTTCCTGAGGAGACTGAGGAAAGTCCACCTGTCCCCTCAGATTCCGGTGAACTTTTACTGGTGCACCATAGAAAGCATACTCACCAACTGCATCACAGTCTGGTATGGCAACTGCACTGCCTTAGACCGGAAAGCACTGCAGAGGGTGGTGAAAACTGCCCAATGCAACACTGGTACACTGTATTAATTTCCTTAGATTTCTTGTACACATGATCTGAAGAAGGTACTGAACAGTTTTTAATGTTTGGTCATTATTAACATGGTGTTATTCACTGTCAAAGATGCAAAGAAAAATCATAATTCATATTCTCCTTTGTTTCATCACAATTTAAGCAAGCCTAGTAATAGACACAATATTTCTGACACTGGGAATAGATGTCCCTAGATACCAAGAATATGCAAATGAACCTTGTAGAAGTGGAGCAATATTCCATTTACTTAGGTATGTATTTTAGGCGGATTTTCAGAAAATAGGCTCCAGGCTTAAGAGGTTAAGGCATAAATTGCTCACTGCGCAACTGAAATTATTTCCAGGTGAGACAAATAGTTCAGCTGATCAATTATATATATATATATCTTCATGGAACCAATGAATGTACCGTATAAATACAACGCTGTCATAGAAAAGCCTCTCCTCAACTCTTTCAATAAAAGATACCTTGCTAGTTTGATGATAATTTCAGTTCTACCATGGTACCAGCCATTGTATATATAAGTGACCATGGTCATGTATCACCATGGCACCACTTATGCACACAGATACTGCCATGGTATCCAACATAAGCCATGATACCAATGGTAATAGTGTTTCCATAATATTTCCATTAGTTAGACACCTTTTTGGGGAAATATTGTTATGAGAAATATAAGAGATACAGTGTTCAAACATTGTAAGATGAATCAAAATAAAGATTAAATATCAAACAGTTCCAATTTTCAACAAGTCACTATCCTGGGGAGAGCATCAATTAGACTGTTTGACAGAATGTTTGAATCCTAAGCAATCTGCTCAGTGGGTAGCGCATGGTTGTTTGAAGTGCACAATAAACATAGTTAGTGAACTGTAGTAGCTGTCACCGCTTTCTGCTGGAAGGAACACTGTCTTGATAGAGAACCACCTGGAGTTACAGTTGCTTCAACTTCATTTCCTGTCTTTTGTGATTTTTTATTAATGCTTAATTAAACCAGCATGTAAACAACAACATACATTTTGAACCTGCAACATTTATTTTTATTTTAAATTCATTCATCAATATTTTTTCAGGGGGAGAGCAATACTTCTATTCTGCACAGTTCTAAAAGCTCTGTGGATCTATAGCACCTTTAATATTACTGTGTTATCAGTGCATCATCCTGCTTGCTGGCTGGGTCACTTTTCTCCTCTTTTCCGACTTCTCTCTGGTGAATGTTCAGTAACTAATGCCAGGATCAGATGCCACAAATTCAGCCCGATTTTGACACCATTTTGTCGTCGTCAACACATTTCCAGCGTTGTGTCCGATTACGAATGTCGGGAACGACGCACCGCCATCTTTACCACTTGTAGTGTGACATAATCAAAAAACAACAATGTGGTGTCTGGGACGCCCCACGAGACCCCGACAAAAAGTCTAGCATATTTGACATTTTTACTAGGGATGCTCGATATTGTTTTTTTTACTGATACCGATATACCGATATTGTCCAACTCTTAATTTCCAATACCGATATCAACCGATATCAACCGATACCGATATATGCAGGGTTTCCCCCCCCCCAAAAACGGAATAATTTCAGGTAATTAACATTACATATCTCTTGTCGTGTAATTAACACAACATTATGCATACTTTGACAATAAATAAAATAAGAATTTGTTCTTACTTGTTTGCCTGGGTAAATAAAGGTTAAATAAATGTAAAAAAAATATAATTAAAATTTTTTAAAATTTAAAACTGATACCGATATTTTCCGATATCAAATTTGTATGCCAATATCGGCCAATAATATCGGTAGGCCGATAATATCGGACATCCCTAATTTTTACCCTTTTTCTCAAACCTCTATCTCAAGAAAAGAGGGTGGGGTTTGACATAGGTCAATTGAGTGGTATTGCCCTTTAAATGCCTCATGCCTATCCACGCTGACACGCATGCAGATATGATACTTCAAAGAGACAGAAGGAAAGAACACAGCAGGTGCTCATCTAGCTGTACCTGTTGTTCTCTTCTCCGTGATTTCGTACAAGATGTGTGAATTGGCCACAGCCACGCATTTGTGTAATCAGTGTGCGTCATGCAGGAATATAACAACCCTCCTCCACACACAGCCGAATGGACAGCCTCGCACTCATGTGAATGGTAGGTGAGAAGTGACAAGTCATTGAAAAACAACAGCTGTTATTGCTTGCAAGGAGAACGTATCAAGTATCAAGTATCGCATCATAAAAACCGAATGAACATTTAATAGAATATTTTACGCTTGAGGTCTTATTTTTGGCTTTTATCTGAAGCGTAAGACAATAATCTAGACATGACACCAGTGGAAATGTATCAATCCAATCAACACTTCAAGTGTCAATCAATCAGTAGGATTATCCCCTTTATAGGTAATGATTTTATTGTCACAAATGATCGATGGTTACAGTGTCATAAATGATCGATGGTTACAATTTCAGAAATTACATGTCAGAGTAAAGACCAGAAATGTAGCCATGTGTGTGGGAAGTCCTGCCCTCTTTTCACTAGTTGAATCCAACTGGACTCACTCAACTACAAATATTAGGCAGAGGTTCCAGGTCACATGTCCACTGGGGGCGACAGTGGCTCAGGAGGTAGTGCGGTCGTCAGGTAATCAGAAGGTTCCCGGTTAAATTCTCGCTCCTCCCGGCAGCGTGTCCTTTAGCAAGACACTTAACCCCTAACTGCTCCCAATGAGCAGGTTGGCGCCTTGCATGGTCGCCTCCTCCGCCGGCGTGTGAATGTGTGAGTGAATGGGAGAATGTGCGTCATAAATTGTAAAGCGCTTTAGATAAAAGCTCTATATAAATGCAGTCCATTTACCATTATGTCCCTATTCATATAAAACCAAACTATTCCAGTTATGTCTGATGAATATATGCATGGTATCATTGTCAGTCATAGCATCTAATTGGCTACATACATTGGGTCTCATTCTCCAACATTTTTCAAATAGTTCTCTTGGAAGACTTATCTTGGAACCGACTGAGACAGAATCAATGACAAGTTCACTCTGAGTCCCGAATGTGCTGGTATTATGTCTTAAGGGGCTGAAACGGTCACAGCTGTGATATGATCTGATATCTGCTTGGAGAATGGCATTCTGTCTTAAACTCGAAAGCGCATTCCGGTTCAGGTCATTTGCATACAAAACAACGCCTCCAGAGCTCCTTATAAGGCAAAGTAATGATGCAGCTGTGTGGAAATGGATGCGTAAGCGCTTTGCGAGTCTTGCGACCCATCGAAATGAGATTAGATTAATGTATTGTCATCATATATAGTACAGCTCGTGGTACAACTGCCGCAGCGCACGCGCACACACACACACACACACACACACACACACACACGCAGGCGTGCGTGCAGTATACTGTAGCCTACAGCGTAATGAATGAACGCAGTATAGGCTTATTATTCCATAATGGATTAGGATTTAGTAGATACTACGTACAGTATAGGTACAGTCTGTACTTATACTGTACGTAGGGCAGAGGCAGATCATATATAGTATCTACTAAATCCTAATGAAACAAGTAACTAGAATATATTAAGCCTATACTGTTCATTAGACATGTAGGCCATACTGGCGCACACAAGACTTGTTATGGAATATTAATGCAGTCTATTGCCATGCGATTAGCTTTAGTTCTTATTTATTTATTTATCCACTGTCATTTCAGTGTTGGTGTATAGGCTATATAGTGTATTTCAATATAAGTTTAATTGATTAATGATATATTCGAAGGAATGCAGGTTTATAGCTATATCAACCCCCTCTAATGTACAGTAAATGACCAAGTATGGTTTTGTCAATATTCCAATGTACAGTTTTGCTTGTACAGTGTCCCCCACCCACCCCTCCTACCCAACCCCCCCCCCCCACACCTCCAATGTACAGTCCCCCCACCCACCCTACCCCACCCCACCTACCCAACCTCCTCCAACAGTTTCTACATCAAATGTATATACTCTCTTTTCTGGACTCTTTTTGTATCACAAACAGTACTGTATTTGCAAATCTGGTATGTCATAAATGTATAGATGTAGCAGTACTGTCTATCTGTATGTCGTGTGTCATATATGTTATGATGAATTGAAAATGGGGGACCCTAATTGTTGTGAAGGATCAGATTAAACCAAATATGTATATTTATTTATATATATATATTTAATTGTATTTGTATATCGTTTGATATCCCCTGTATATTCCTTGTACAATATGCACTGAATATCCCTTTAGTCTACTAAACAGCCCATAATAGTCTCATTCTACTATTGGACGAGAACCTGGCGCCAGGTTGCCATACCCCCTAGGTCCAAGTTCAATCGTGCCGCCTAACATGTCGTGGCAAGCCCCGGTTCCGCGCAGGAATATGTCGGGCGAAATACGAATGGTACTATTTGTTCATAGCGCATATATATATGGTGCAAGTAAAGTAGAACTTTCTTTTAGTCCAGTTCTTTACCCTCCAACAGAGTGACAGACGCAAAGCCTCCCCACGACGCACGTGTGGTGTAGTAAGGCCTACTTGGCCCCAGAATAGGCATTGAGATATCGTGTAGATTAATAGTTGAATAGTCATAGTTTGGCACTATACCGTCGAGTTGGACGTATTCTATTAAGCTAATAATAGTCTATTTATGTATGGTGCATCGTTCGGTTAGAGTTCTAAAGTTATCAGTACCCCCATCGTTCCTGACGTTATCTGGACGCTTAACCAGGCTGAGCAGACCCCTAGTGGTGCTTGCATCCGAGGAGCTCCGGGCCAAGAGCGACTGGACCTGTATATTGGATTACTCTACCCGGACGACGGCGAGCCTTCCACGGCTTGGATTATGCTTTGGGTGCTTTGATTATTCCATGGATAAAGGCCAACACTGCGGAGTGTTGGAACTACCCCCCGGAGAGGACTCCAGGTGAGACGGCGCTCTACACCAGTGAGGTCGCCTCACGTCTCTCCGTTGTGGACCGGCAGCTACCGTCCACAGAGGGTCCAGCTGTATTCGTCTGCGGACCGAGGTTCTGTGGGCACCGTATCCAAGACTTTGGATTCTCCCAAGACACCGTCAGCCAGATGGGATACCGCCAGCGGCTTCTCTAACCCCCCCCCCCTCCTACTGTCTTACAACCAGCGGGACCCCCCCCCCTTAGTGTATCCAGCTATAATCATTTAAGTACCATCGCTATCGTTTCCTAAATATTCCAGGTTGTATACTTACTCCCTGCGTAACCAGAGATTGGACATTCAATGTTGATTTACCTACGAATACTCATTTGCCATAAAAGTGCATGTTTCATATTTCAAATCATAAATGTAATTAAGTGAACGTTGTATATACCTTTTGCTATATAAAATATTCTATTTGGTACATTTGTGTGGATTCGTTTCATCAGGTGGGAAAGTGTTCATCATACTTATATCATGTACTGGATGGCCAGAAGTTAAAGTACAAGAGGTAGTGGTATTAAATATCATATCTAACAATACAGTCAGGGAATTGTACCCCTCAGTTACAATTGGTCCTTCGAGCCGGAGGGTAACTAGTGTAATATTAATATAGTGTTATTAATATCGAAATGGCCTATGATGAACACTCCACGAAACGATCCTCCTAACCTAGAACGCCCGCGGCGCAGACGACAGACACCTCAGTACTTAGAGGCTTACACTGTCAGTCAACTACCTAGCCTTCGACAAACGGTAAACGCGGTAAAAGTAGAAAGTAAAATTATGTCTGACCTTAACGACCAGGTTTCCCCGACCACAGAGGCCCTAGTAGGTCCTAATGTAACTGACCAAGCTCACGGTGGGGACCAGGAGGGAACTGACATGCCTTTACCCCCCGCCACTACCCAAGAAGTAGTCCCCGACCAGCCCCGGGAGGAAGACAACCCTACAGAGAGAGAACTCTGCACGGAAGAAGAGGAGGAGAGCGCAGAGGAAATAGAGCTCCAGGACTCCCCAACGAGTACCCCCAGGAGCGGCTCACGCAGGAGCAGCTCACCTCCACAACCGCCTTCCCCCAGCGAAGCGGAGAGGATGCTACAACAGGCGTTCCTCGTCAGCCTGACAGCCTCTACCGAACGCGATCGGCTCCAAGCACAGGCGCTTAGCGAGCGCGAACGTCTCCAAGCACAGGCGACCAGCGAGCGCGAACACCTCCAAGCGCGAAGAAGAGCCCACACGCCTGGAGATGAGACGCCTCCAGACAGAAGAGAATATGGCAAGAGACCGGGCCGACGCCCAGCGCGCCGCTGCCGGTGCCCAAAGAGAAGCAGATCTCACCAAGCGCGAAGTCGAACGCGACAAGTTACAAGCGCAGCTAATGGAGCAGCTGATCCGCAAGGCAACACCCTCTCCCTCCGCCAGGGGTTCAAGGAACTCGTCGAGACAACAGTCAAGGGCAGCGTCTCCTCAACGAGCAAGCGACCCTGAACTTGACCAACAGACCGAGCCTATACCCCCCGCAGACCCCCTTCACAGACCGGTCCAAGCGAGACCCAGCTACAAGGAAGGAGCGGCATACACTGCGGAGAAGCTAAATAAACGATTACAGGATCTGGAAGATCTGATAGAGGAAGAAGAGGGAGAAGAGGAGAACCAAGCCCGATGACAGCACAGTACTCCACCGGACCAGGAGGTCCCATACAGTCCAGGCTATACCCCCGCGGCGCTGCGCTACAGACCCCCGACTCTATTCACGGGTGAGCACGACGCACGACCAGCCCCGAGGAACAGCACCTGGACCAGCGGGCCATGGTACCCTGCCAGTACCAGCCCACAGCGAGGCGCAAGAGGGGACTCGCCCAGGAGGTCTCTCCCCCAACGCTCGCCGATGTATCAGCCATCCACGGCGTCATACAATGCCACACCGTCATTCCCAGACTTCGCCTATGAGAGTCGAGCACAGTACATGGAGCTCCGGATGTGCTTAGAGACAATGATGGTGGATGTCGCTGATGAACGCCACAAGTATGCAATATTACTGAAGCACCTGAAAGTACCGCGAGCGCACAATATAGCGCTAGCCTATGCTACCTCTTCGACCCCATACACAGCGGCCCTTGCAGCGCTGGATCAGAGATATGGACCTATATGGGATTACGTAATCCAAGAGATAAGGCATATTGATCGCCTACCCCCAGCCACAGACAATCGCTCACTAGACGACCTGTCAATCAAAGTGCAGTCCCTGGTAGGGATGCTGGGAGCGCAACGGGAGAAGGGCATGCATGAGCTATACGCCAACTCTAACGTCGAGAGGATTTTGGAGAAGCTGCCACCCGCAAGACAGGAGCGCTTCAGGCGGCAGAGAGATTACCGGGATCCCAACGGCCCCGAGCCATCCCTCCTTGATCTAGCCGACTTCCTGGCGAGAGAAGTCAGCAGCTTACGACTAGATACATTCGGGCGGAGCACGCCAAGCTCCAGAGAGGGACCCAGGAGAATAAATGATGGAAGAAGATCGGTGACTGTCATGCACCAATCAGAGTCAGTACCGAGCAGTAAGAGTCACAGCACCCCCTCGAGAAAAGAGAAGTGGAAGATAGCGTGTCCCTACTGTGAGAAAGAACACTGGCTGTCACAATGTGACCTATTCACAAAGATGAATGCAGAAGAAGTGAGTCAATGGATAAAGTCCAACCGGCGCTGTTATCGATGTGCGCGGCCCCACATGGCAGCCGAATGCCGCCTAAAGAAAAGGTGCAGCCGGTGCGATGGAGCCCATCTAGATATACTACACGAAAGTAACGGAAGACGGCCTACACCTGCACCACGGAGCGGCACCAAGGCAAGTGTCATGTACATTGACCCCGCCAGCAGCAGCGGAGCCCAAGTGCTCTTAAAGGTAGTCCGTGTGACATTGAGCTACCAAGATAAAGTCATGGACACTTACGCCGTCCTTGATGACGGGTCAGAGAAGACCCTTCTGCTCGCGTCCGCTGCGGCCCAGCTGGGACTAGGGGGAACAAGAACGAAATGACGATTCGGACAATAAGAAGAGATTTAAAGACGATAAAGGGCGAGAATGTCTCCTTCACCATCGCAGCAAACGGGCAGCCAGAGCGACGGTACAAGATTACAAATGCTTTCACCAGCCAAGAAATAGGACTATCGCAGTACACCTACCCTGTCACCAAGTTGATGGATAAATATGTGCACCTGCGCCAATTACCTATCCCGCTCATAGACGGCGCTACCCCGACCCTGCTGATAGGCTCCGACCATGCAGAACTCATAGTCCCGATTGACCGGGTCCATACAGGCCCCCGAGGCTGTCCTGCAGCAGTCGAGACCCGCCTAGGGTGGACCCTACAAGGCCCCCTCGCTAAATCTCTCAACCGAACAGCAGCCACTAGCTGCTTCCACTCCAGAACGACAGAAGAAGACACCACTCTCCTGCAGCATGTCGAGAGGCTATGGACCCTAGAGACAATGCCCTTTAAGAACGAAAAGAAAGATATTCGCTCTAAAGAAGACATTTACGCCATCAACCTACTCGAGCAGGGGACAAAGAGAGTCACAGTCGGCGGAGTGATGAGATACGCAACTCCACTCCTGAGGCGAGAGGGAATGCCCACCTTTCACGCAAAGAAAGACGCCACGGAGCGCTATCTATTGAACACGGAGCGGCGCCTAGCCAAAGACCCCGCTCAAGAGAGTGTGTACCGCGCTGAGATTGAGAAGCTAATCACAGCGGGACACGTAACAAAGATTGACATTAAAGAGGCCGATCAGACGACCGAATCATGGTACGTGCCGCATCACAAGGTCCATCACAATGGCAAGGATCGCATTGTGTTTAACTGCAGCTACCAGATCGGATCCCAAAATCTGAATAAAGAGCTCTTGCCCGGCCCCACACTCGGCCCCTCCCTACTAGGCGTGCTACTGCGCTTCCGCCAGGACAAGGTGGCTATCAGCGGGGATATCAAAGGGATGTTCTTGCAGGTGAGACTAGTAGAGGAGGACAAGCCTCTGCTGCGGTTCCTATGGAGAGAGAAGATCGGAGATGAGAACCCCGCCATCTACCAGTGGGAAGTACTCCCCTTCGGAACCACATGCAGCCCGTGCTGTGCTACATTTGCACTGCAGAAACACGTCGCAGAGGACCCAGCAGCAGATGAAGAGGTCCAACACAGTGTGAAGAACAGTTTCTACGTGGACAACTGTTTACAAAGCGTTTCGACTCAAGAAGAAGCCGAGGCTCTCCTAATCAAGTTACGCGCCTCCCTGATCAAAGGCGGCTTTGATCTCAGGCAGTGGGCCAGCAGTGACCCGCACGTATTGCGCAGCCTCTCCTCCGCGGACAAGGCTGCCAGCAGCGAGACCTGGATGGCGACAATCCCAGGAGAAGCCCAAGAAATGACACTAGGACTAGTCTGGCGCTTCAAAACAGACTCGCTCCACTATAGACACAAACCCTTGGCTCCAGAGCAGGGAAGGTCGGCGGCGATACCGACCACCAGACGGAGTGTGTACAGAACACTCGCCAGACAATATGACCCGTTGGGATGTATTCTACCTTACACCACCAGGGCAAAGATGATTGTACAAGCACTATGGGACAAGGACCAGGGCTGAGACGACCCAATACCCGCACACCTTGCCTCAACATGGAGAGAGTGGGAGACGGAACTCTGCTCACTCCCAGGCGTCAATATACGCCGCAGCTACTTCCCATCCACAGTGAGGCCAGAGACATGCGAGATTGATCTACACGTCTTCAGCGACGCCTCCGAAGTAGCCTACGGATCGGTGGCCTACCTGCGTGCCCAAGAGAAGGGAGGAAAGATACACACTGCTTTCATCCTGGCCCGCTCAAGAATAGCCCCACGTAAGCAACAATCTATCCCACGTCTAGAGCTCTGCGCAGCCCTCGCAGGAGCGCATCTAGCCACGTTAATCCAACGTGAACTCACCATTCCGGTGCACAGAACAATCTTGTGGTCAGATTCCACGACAGTACTCACATGGATCAAGTCTGACTCATGCAGATACAAAGTCTTCGTGGGAGTCAGAGTCACCGAGATTCAAGAGTTAACAGAAGAAGCAAGCTGGCGGTATGTGGACACCAAACACAACCCAGCTGACGTCATCACCCGGGGAATGTCTCTGGATGACCTAACCCGTCGCAACATCTACAGTGACGGACCAGAATTCCTCAAGCTCCCGGAAGGAGATTGGCCTACGCCCACCCCGCGGGAAGCAAGTAACGAGGAGGCTGAGAACAAGAAACCTATGTTCTGTGGACTGAGCACTGTCGCCTCCACAGACCCCAACATAGATGACTGCATTACCCTAGAGAGTGCGCAGCAAAGAACATTCCTGCGGCACCACCCAGAGATTCAGTCCACCACTGACATGTCAGCAGCTGACTACGAAGAAGCAGAACTTCTTCTACTACAACGAGCCCAGAGAGACTCGTTCCCCGATGAGCTAGACTGTCTACAGGGAGGAAACCCTGTCCCATCAGACAGCAGACTGATTCACCTGGCACCAGAGAGTGACGCCCATAATCTCATCAGAGTGGGTGGTCGCCTGCGGAGAGCCCCCGATCTACCAGATGACATTAAGTACCCGATCGTCTTGAACAGCCGACACAAGGTCACAGAGCTGATCATAAAGAAATACGACGAGGATGTACACCACGCAGGAGCAGAGAGAGTCTTCGCGGAGATCAGACGTCGTTATTGGATATTGCAAGGGAGAGAAGCAGTACGGCGCTTCCAGCGAACCTGTCTAGACTGCCGTAAGTGGCGCGCGCAGCCCAGCATACCACGGATGGCTGACTTACCCCCCTGTCGCCTCCGAATCGGCGACAAGCCATTCCACTCCACAGGCATGGACTGCTTTGGCCCGTTGTATATAAAGAGAGGAAGAGGCACCGAGAAGCGGTGGGGTATTGTATTCAAATGCATGACCACCAGAGCGATACATATCGAGCTCCTTCCGACCATGAGCACAGACTCATTCCTTATGGCCTTCCGAAGATTCACATCACGGAAAGGAAAACCGTCTACATTGTTGTCTGATCACGGGACCAACTTCAAAGGCGGAGAAAGAGAGCTGAGAGAGAGCTTCCAAGCTATGGGCCCAGAACTTAAGACCCACCTCGCTCCAGCCCAGATTGACTTCCAGTTTAATCCCCCGAACGCATCCCACTTCGGTGGAACCTGGGAACGAGAAGTACGTTCTATAAAGACAGCCCTGTACGCCGTACTTGGGGCCCAGACTGTGGCGGAGGAAGTCCTAATGACAGTCCTCACGGAGATCGAGGGAGTATTGAACTCAAAGCCCCTCGGTTACGTCTCCAGTGATGTAGCAGATGTCGACCCAGTCACCCCCAACACACTCCTAATGGGGCGGCTGGACCCCGCGCTACCCCAGACAATGTACAGGTCTGAAGAAGCGAACGGCCGAAGAATGTGGAGGTACAGCCAAGTACTAGCTGACAAGTTTTGGAGCAGCTTCCTACTTCACTACCTACCGTCTCTACAGACCCGCCAGAAGTGGGTAAAAGAGAGAGACAATTTGACAGAAGGAACAGTCGTCATGATTATTGACCAGTCACTACCCAGAGCTATGTGTGCGTAAGCAAAGTGATCACCGGTGCCGATGGCAAGGTCCGAGCAGCTGAAGTACTCGTCCAAGGGCGCACTTACACACGTCCCGTGGCGAGGCTCATAGAACTGCCCCGACTCCCAGATACTATCGATGATGACCATGACCCCATGACTTTGTGAGTTGACTGACCCTTACAGCGGACCTTGAGTGGTAGACAGTGCGGTTAATCTGTCTCTGCTTAGCTAATTAGGTGGGACTAATTAGGGGGCGGCTGTTGTGAAGGATCAGATTAAACCAAATATGTATATTTATTTATATATATATATTTAATTGTATTTGTATATCGTTTGATATCCCCTGTATATTCCTTGTACAATATGCACTGAATATCCCTTTAGTCTACTAAACAGCCCATAATAGTCTCATTCTACTATTGGACGAGAACCTGGCGCCAGGTTGCCATACCCCCTAGGTCCAAGTTCAATCGTGCCGCCTAACATGTCGTGGCAAGCCCCGGTTCCGCGCAGGAATATGTCGGGCGAAATACGAATGGTACTATTTGTTCATAGCGCATATATATATGGCGCAAGTAAAGTAGAACTTTCTTTTAGTCCAGTTCTTTACCCTCCAACAGAGTGACAGACGCAAAGCCTCCCCACGACGCACGTGTGGTGTAGTAAGGCCTACTTGGCCCCAGAATAGGCATTGAGATATCGTGTAGATTAATAGTTGAATAGTCATAGTTTGGCACTATACCGTCGAGTTGGACGTATTCTATTAAGCTAATAATAGTCTATTTATGTATGGTGCATCGTTCGGTTAGAGTTCTAAAGTTATCAGTACCCCCATCGTTCCTGACGTTATCTGGACGCTTAACCAGGCTGAGCAGACCCCTAGTGGTGCTTGCATCCGAGGAGCTCCGGGCCAAGAGCGACTGGACCTGTATATTGGATTACTCTACCCGGACGACGGCGAGCCTTCCACGGCTTGGATTATGCTTTGGGTGCTTTGATTATTCCATGGATAAAGGCCAACACTGCGGAGTGTTGGAACTACCCCCCGGAGAGGACTCCAGGTGAGACGGCGCTCTACACCAGTGAGGTCGCCTCACGTCTCTCCGTTGTGGACCGGCAGCTACCGTCCACAGAGGGTCCAGCTGTATTCGTCTGCGGACCGAGGTTCTGTGGGCACCGTGTCCAAGACTTTGGATTCTCCCAAGACACCGTCGGCCAGATGGGATACCGCCAGCGGCTTCTCTAACCCCCCCCTCCTACTGTCTTACAACCAGCGGGACCCCCCCCCCCTTAGTGTATCCAGCTATAATCATTTAAGTACCATCGCTATCGTTTCCTAAATATTCCAGGTTGTATACTTACTCCCTGCGTAACCAGAGATTGGACATTCAATGTTGATTTACCTACGAATACTCATTTGCCATAAAAGTGCATGTTTCATATTTCAAATCATAAATGTAATTAAGTGAACGTTGTATATACCTTTTGCTATATAAAATATTCGATTTGGTACATTTGTGTGGATTCGTTTCATCAGGTGGGAAAGTGTTCATCATACTTATATCATGTACTGGATGGCCAGAAGTTAAAGTACAAGAGGTAGTGGTATTAAATATCATATCTAACAATACAGTCAGGGAATTGTACCCCTCAGTTACACTAATGTAAACTAGACGAAAGTCTTTCTCTGGTCTGCATCCCCTTTACAATTGTATGTAATTGAGCTGTACTGTATTGTACCCATTCTGCAATCTGTTAATAAAGTTTTCAATCAATCAATCAATCAAACAAAGGTCTGTCCCATTGTATACCAATCAATGGGATATATTGCATGTTGACCTGCATTCTTTCAAATGTATATAATTAATCATTAAAACAGATGTGTAACAAATAAGAAATACAAATTCCACAGAAGGCATTAAATAATTATTATTTTCAATAATTTCACAATAATTGCATAATTGTGTTTGAATATCTGAGTAATTAAAGTAATTATACATTTGTCCAAAATAGCTGGTTCAGATATGGTTAAGCAGCTGCCCTGTGATCAGATGAATCCATATTATTTATTTTTCCAACATCAAATGCGTAATTTCTTATCGTACAAATATTGTCATGTTTATTTTAATTATGATTAAGTAATTAATTCCAAGGAGGCCTGTAGCGTTAACATGAAGGAATCACTATGAGAACACAGTCTGTCAAGTTAATACAATTTTCAATTAGTCAATCAATCATAAGAGTGCTCCTCAGCACTCTTAAATCTGCTCTCAGCCACGCTCAAATCTGATCTCAGGAACATTTGGGGACTCACGCTACCAGCCCTAATGTGTCTTAAATGGGCAGAAATGTGCCTAAGAGGACATTTTTGGTCGTAAATTCGTTCGGGAATGAGACCCATTGTTGCAAACCTTGTCCCAGAGACACTATACCAGAGGTAGTCTAATATACTATTGTATATTAAAACAATCGCCCCCAAAAGTGGCCATTTTAGTTTTAGTTTTTGAGGACTGCATACTTTTTTTGCAAACCAAAATATTATACTTTATACTTACCTATGTTCAGGTAGAAAGTTTAGACCTGACTGATGTAAACGCACGTAATACACATTCTATTTATTTCCAAATTTCACTTTGAATTTGCTTGACGATTGGAGGGAAACATAGTTAATGAGACAAATAATAGTCTTAATAGTATTATCCACCACACTAATATCCATTAGACTGTGATAACTAGACTAGTTGTGACATCACAGATACGTAGCTGACAACAAGCCAGTGACAGGTAGGGCTATATAAGCCAGCTCTGAGAGGCTTGTCACTCAGCGACAGACGGTGACAGGTATTTTCTATGTGACTGACGGACGACATGGATGGCAAAAAGAAGGTAAAAGGAGTTGAATTTCTCTGCTCACATCACCTCAACAACCAGAACCTGCAGATTCTTCCCTTCCTGACAAAATAAGCCACCCAACTCCTCCTGCAATCAACAGTCATGTCTCGCCTTGACTATTTATTTGCTCTGCTAGCTGACTTACCGGCTTGTGCCACCAAGGTGCTCATACAGGACCTGATCTCCAATCTACCAAAGTCAGCCCACATCACCACACTTCTCAGAGAGCTGCACTGGCTTCCCATTGCAGCACAAATCCGCTTCAAGGTTCTTGACCTGGCATACTGTGCAGTGAAGGGAACAGCTCCCTCCTACCTCCGGACAGTGGTCCTCAAGACCCCTGTGCTGAATTGAATTGATTGATTGAAAACTTTATTAACAGATTGCAGAATGGGTACAATACAGTACAGCTCAATACACACAATTGTTAAGGGGATGCAGACCAGAGAAAGACTTTCGTCTTGTTTACATCAGGGTCCCCCATTTTCAATTCATCAGGACATATATGACATACATGACATACAGATAGTCAGTACTGCTACATCTATACATTTATGACATACCAGATTTGCAAATACAGTACTGTTTGTGATACAGAAGGAGTCAAGAAAAGGGAGTATATACATTTGACGTAGAAACTGTACATTGGAGGAGGTTTTGGGTGGGGTTGTGTGGGGGGGGAAACACTGTATAAACAAGCAAAACTGTACATTGAGGGGGGGGGGGGGGGGACACTGTACAAACAAGCAAAATTGTACATTGGACTATTGACAAAACCATACTAGGTAAATTACTGTACATTGGAGGGGGTTGGGTTAGGACATTTACAGGGGCCAGTTTTGAATTGCAGTCTCCCGTAGGTGTCCCTTGAGAGTGGTTTTGAAAGTGGGTAGTGATCCACATTCCTTTACAGCTTTGGGTAGGGCGTTCCACATTGATGTGGCATAATTGCGAAACGTGTTTAGTCCCTTGTTTGAGCTGAATCTGGGTTTAACATGATTTGTGGAGCTCCCTCTGGTGTTGTGATCGTGGTATTCACTGACCTTTGGGAAGTATTTTGACAAGTACATGGGTACCTTGGTCATGTAGTGTATCTTGTAGACCAGGCCCATTGCAAGTTGCTGTACTCTGTCGTCTACTCTAAGCCATCCTAGGTTGTCAAAGTGGGCAGGGGTGAGGTGGGTTCTAGGAGTAAGGTCAAGCAGTAGTCTGACCAGTTTGTTTTGAGATGTTTGTAATTTTGTTTTTAGCGCCTTTGAGGTGCTTTGGTACCATGAGGTGCAAGCATAGTCGTAGTACCCTTGAATGAGTGCTCCTGCCAGAGTCTTCAGGGTATTCTTGTTTACCAGAGAGGAGATCCGGTACAAGAATCGAGTTCGTTGGTTGACTTTTTTTTATTACATTGGATGCCATTTTGTCACAGGAGAGATTAGCCTCTAGGATGGAACCCAGGTAGGTAATTTCATCTTTCCTTGTGACAATATTGTCACCCACTGTAACTGAGAAGCCGTCGGTCTTGCTGAGTTTGTTATTTGAACCGAAGAGAATGGACTCTGTTTTGCCCATGTGTAATGATAGTTTGTTATCAGCGAGCCATATGCAGATTTTGCCTAGTTCCGAGTGGCTCTGCATCTTCTGGCTGCCCGAGACCCACTCCTATTCAGGCTCCTGGGGGGTCATCAAAGCAAAGCAGACTATTCTCGGTCCTCGCTCCATGATTGTGGAACCAACTTCCCACCACTGTCAGCACAGCTGAAACCTTCCATTTTAGTTTCGCCATTGACTAAAAACACACCTCTTCAATAATTTTTTTTAAAGTATAATAACCTTCTAGGGGTGGACGGTATAAACGGTATACGGTATAAACGGTATGAATTTGCTCTACGGTATGGATTTTGACTATACCGTATAACCGGTAGTGCAGCTCTAAAATAGCAATGACGTCATGTAACCACAGCGCGACTATTTCACTCGCATTTGCCCCTAAAAATAGATAGAATTAGTCATAGATAATAGATATGTGCGAACTGGAAAAAGTTATTTAGGAGGCTTCGCGCAGTGGGCGTGCCAGCCCCTCCCGCACGCATGTAAACACGGGTCTACTAGTAGTCTAGTGGGACGGGACGTCTCCCTGAGCTAACGTTAGCTTAGCTACCGTTACAAAATGACCCAGTCAACTATTCACTTTTAGTTTAATACATGATGAGGCATTGTCTAACCGAACGGTATCTAGTCGGCCAGCTACCGATAGCTCCTGACATCAACAAACGCTCCATCAAGTCTAGTAGAGAGTAGACGTGTATGATTGCTCCGTTAGCCGTTAGCTCACGTTAACGCAAGTTAGTTCACCGTTCAAAACGAAATGTCCCATTGAACTAAATAATTCACTGAGGCGTTGTATTAACGTTATATATCCGGCTAGCAGTAGCTACAGATAGCTCCTGATATCAATGTCTTATAACACTGATTCGATGCGTATTCGAGCTGAGGGCTTGCTAACGTTATAGTACCAATACAATAGGGTCCAGGTGCAGCGCCGGAGAATCCTGGCCGTAGCTCTGCTCGAGGCTACTCGAGTATAGGTCCAGGTGCAGCTCCGGAGAATCCTGGCCGTAGCTGGAGGCTACTAGACTGAGTACACACAGACAGTGGAGCTTGTTGCGTGGTGGCGATGTCTCGCAGATAATACAAGTACAAGTCTAATTATATAATATATATATTTTATAAAAAAAAAAAAAATTATATAAAATAAAAAAATAAAATTATCAAAAACGATGATACCGTGATATATACCGTTACCGTCTATGCTTCAAATTATACCGTGATATAAATTTTAGACCATACCGTCCACCCCTATAACCTTCTTACTGTTTTTTACTATTATGTACTACTATGTCTCTATACTACTATCTACTATCTACTATGCTACTATCCCTATACTAATACCTACTATGCTAATATATCTATACTACTATGCACTCAAGTTCAACATTGTTTGACGAACAATATGCCCTTAGACGCCAAAGGTGTACCCCTCCTGCTGACTTGTTAAATTTGTAGGTCACTTTGGATAAAAGCGTCAGCTAAATTACATATTTTTGTAGTATCAGTTACCCATTACTCTTACCTAAGGGCGTTGATATATGTTTACTGTATATAATCCCAAATTTGGTTTCTCATTTCACAGGCACATAACCTGATTTTGTATTAGTTTAATACTGAATGATGATCTTTTCTCTTCCCACTTTTCTCCTTTCATTCTCCTCACCCATCATCTTTGTTTATCACCCCTTCTACTCTCCCTCCCTCCTCTCTCTACCTCCCTCCTCTCCCCGACCCCTATTACTCCCCCCTCTCTCTCTTACCCCCTCTCTTTCTCTCCCCATCTCTTCTTTCCTTTCTTCCTCCCCTCCTCTCTCTTGTCATCTCTTTAACCGCACCTCCCCATCTCTCCTCTCATCTCCCACTCCCAACTCCTCCCTCCTCGCTCTTTCCCTCCTCCATCAATCATCTCTGTCTCCACCCGCCCACCATTCTCAGCCTTGAAGGACGAGCGCTTCCAGATGGTCCTGTTCACGCCGCGCCTGGTGCGCATCACGTTGACCAACGTGAATGTGTTGGACGAGGGCGGCTACTTCTGCCAGCTCTACACGGATGCCACGCACCACCAGGTGGCCACCCTCTCCGTCTCGGTGCCCCCCGAGACACCTGCCGTGGAGGTGAAGCAGGAGGCGGTAGAGGGGGGCGAGGTGGAGCTCACCTGCTTGTCGCCACGCAGCAAGCCCGCTGCCGTGCTTCGCTGGGTCCGAGCCGGGAGAGAGATACCAGGTCTGTATTGAGGGGGGGGGGGGGGGGGGGAGGGGGGGGCAATGGATGTAGGATGGATGCCTGGAATTCTTCACAGAATTCATGATCATTGTTTATAAATACCCCATGTTCCCCCACAGCAGTCATGGTAACCAGTCTACAGGGCCCCCACAGCAGTCATGATAACCAGTCTACCAGGGCCCCCACAGGAGACATGATAACCAGTCTACAGGGCCCCCACAGCAGTCATGGTAACCAGTCTACAGGGCCCCCACAGCAGTCATGGTAACCAGTCTACCAGGGCCCCCACAGCAGTCATGGTAACCAGTCTACCAGGGCCCCCACAGGAGACATGATAACCAGTCTACAGGGCCCCCACAGCAGTCATGATAACCAGTCTACCAGGGCCCCCACAGGAGACATGATAACCAGTCTACAGGGCCCCCACAGGAGACATGATAACCAGTCTACAGGGCCCCCACAGCAGTCATGATAACCAGTCTACCAGGGCCCCCACAGGAGACATGATAACCAGTCTACAGGGCCCCCACAGCAGTCATGGTAACCAGTCTACAGGGCCCCCACAGCAGTCATGGTAACCAGTCTACCAGGGCCCCCACAGCAGTCATGGTAACCAGTCTACAGGGCCCCCACAGCAGTCATGGTAACTAGTCTACCAGGGCCCCCACAGCAGTCATGGTAACTAGTCTACCAGGGCCCCCACAGGAGACATGGTAACCAGTCTACCAGGGCCCCCACAGCAGTCATGGTAACCAGTCTACAGGGCCCCCACAGGAGACATGATAACCAGTCTACAGGGCCCCCACAGCAGTCATGGTAACCAGTCTACAGGGCCCCCACAGCAGTCATGGTAACTAGTCTACCAGGGCCCCCACAGCAGTCATGATAACCAGTCTACAGGGCCCCCACAGGAGACATGATAACCAGTCTACCAGGGCCCCCACAGGAGACATGATAACCAGTCTACAGGGCCCCCACAGCAGTCATGGTAACCAGTCTACCAGGGCCCCCACAGCAGTCATGATAACCAGTCTACAGGGCCCCCACAGCAGTCATGGTAACCAGTCTACCAGGGCCCCCACAGGAGACATGATAACCAGTCTACCAGGGCCCCCACAGGAGACATGATAACTAGTCTACCAGGGCCCCCACAGCAGTCATGGTAACCAGTCTACCAGGGCCCCCACAGCAGTCATGATAACCAGTCTACAGGGCCCCCACAGGAGACATGATAACCAGTCTACCAGGGCCCCCACAGGAGACATGGTAACCAGTCTACAGGGCCCCCACAGGAGACATGGTAACCAGTCTACCAGGGCCCCCACAGGAGACATGGTAACCAGTCTACAGGGCCCCCACAGCAGTCATGGTAACCAGTCTACCAGGGCCCCCACAGGAGACATGGTAACCAGTCAACCAGGCCCCCCACAGGAGACATGATAACCAGTCTACCAGGGCCCCCACAGGAGACATGATAACCAGTCTACCAGGGCCCCCACAGGAGACATGATAACCAGTCTACCAGGGCCCCCACAGGAGACATGGTAACCAGTCTACAGGGCCCCCACAGGAGACATGGTAACCAGTCTACCAGGGCCCCCACAGGAGACATGATAACCAATCTCTGTCTGTCCATACTCCAATGTATTGTAGTTAGTCCAGCTTATTCCATTTAATAATGTTTGGTATTTTAGTAGTCCTCAGATATTGGTGTGTTCTTTTTCCCATGTGACAGAATTTATTTAGTCAAAGTGTGTGTTATGTGACTGAAGCATTTTGTAATTAATGTTTTCAATAATGTCCTATAATCTCAAAGCCCCCCTGGCAGCTCCCTGAGGTCCCTGTCGAGAGCCACTGATTTAGAGCATTTATCATTTCAACACATGGGAACAGCTTTTACTCATTTTCAGCCAAACATATTTTTTCATGTTAGCAAGATTTATAAGGAATCACACATCTGTCACTTCTTTGAGAACCTCTAATGGAAGTCCTCTTCACTCATTCATGAGAAGCAAACAGTAAACCATCATGCTGTCCTGGTGGGGGTCGTCGGCCATGGACATCTTCCTTCACATGGATGGATGCTAGATGGATGGATAGAACAATGTAGGGCAGCAGGAGTGGAGGGATGGGATGGATGGACAGATGGATGGATGGATGGATGGATGGATGGATGGATGGATGGATGGATGGATGGATGGATGGATGGATGGATGGATGGATGGATGGATGGATGGATGGATGGATGGATGGATGGATGGATGAACAGACAGACGGATGGCCAGATGGATGGACAGACAGACAGAAGGGTGTGTGGATGGATGGACAGATGGATAAAGGGATAAATGAAGTAAGGTAGTGAAAGGGCTGGTTTCAACAGTGCTTCTGTTCTGTTGAGTCTGATCAAATTATAAAATGTTCTTTGCAATATTTATACAAATCTAGTTGCGGATGATGAAACTAAATCAGAGCAAGTTCAAATGACACAAACTTGCAGGACATGTCTAAAGGACCTTAATTCAAATTCAAAAAAGCTGAGACAATCGTAAAAGATTATGTTATCTGCCAATCTTTTTTCCTTTTTAGCATTTCAACATTTCAATTGCATGTCATAGAAATGAATCCACTTCAAATTCAGCAGTGGGGTCAGAAACAACAAGTCCTGTACTGTTTTTAATATTTGAAGAGAATACAGCTGTTTCAACTGGCATGCATTGTGACATTAGCAAAGACACCATTTCCCATAATACCTTGCATGGGCAAAAATACAAGTAATATGTGCAGAATACAGCCAACAAAGAAAATGGAAATATTTAAGTATACAAACAATGACACTGGGTGGCCCATAGAGGGCGATGTAGTAGTAATAATAATAATAATAATAATAATAATAATAATAATAATAATAATAATAATAATAATAATAATAATAATAATAATAATAATAATAATAATAATAATAATAATAATAATAATAATAATAATAATAATAATAATAATAATAATAATGATAATAATATATTGCAAAGTCCCTCAACCCCACTCCCTGTTTGTCCTAGACTAGAGACTTGAAATTGGTCTAGATGTGTCTAAAATTTAAATACACAATAACTTTGCCTCTGGGAACCAGTCTTTGGCCACCATTTCGGAAGACTGGGAAACCTTCAGTAATCATCTCCATATTTGTTCATTCCTTATTCATTCATGTTCATTCCTTGTCATACAATGGAACCCGGTCCACTGCTGCCATGCAGCTAGATTTAAATGTAAAGTTATTATCGTCCAGTGACTCTCGATTCTAGATGGGATGTTCTGTGTTTACAGTTCGTAGAGGTGAAGTGCCTATTTGATCTTCACGCTATCTTTTTTCTCTCCTTTGGTCTATTTTTATCCTCATCTGCCTCTTTCATGCCTCAAGGCTATTATCTTCGATCCAAACTTGCACGTCACACACACACACACACACACACACACACACACACACACACACACACACACACACACACACACACACACACACACACACACACACACACACACACACACACACACACACACACACACACACACACACACACACACACACACACACACACACACACACACACACACACACACACACACACTTCATCTCTCCTCTGTTTCTGAGCCCTTCTCTCTCTTTCAGTATCCTTTGCTTTTCCATCAGTCTCAAAGATGACTTTCCTTGCTAGCTGTAGGTGTAGGGTATGACTTGGTGATGATTTCACGGCCTTGGCAGACAGACAGCAATAGATACTGTAGCAGAGCTCTCCTCTCCCCCGTCTCTCTGCTCTCCTTCTCCTCGCCTGACCATACCTCACCGCTCCCCTGCTTTCCTCTCCTCTTCTCGTTTCCTCGCCTCCTCACCTCAGGTCTTTCCTCTTCTCTTCCCCTCCTCTCTCCTCATCACTCTACTCCTCTACTCCCTTCTCCTCTCCCTCTCCATTTTTTGGAGGATAATTAATTTCAGGTGTGTTTCCCCTGAAATACTGATAAACATAATGTTATCCCCAAACAAGAACAAAATAACAAGATTCTAGGTTTCAACAGCACATCCCAGCCACACTGCTGGGACTACACACACATACAGCCAGGCTGCTATTATTTTTCTTTGGGTGTGTTTCCCCTAGGTTGACTGCTCATAAAAATAATATTATCTCCAAATGAGAACAGCTGACAAGATTCTAACATTAAAGGTTTCAACAGCACATCCCAACGAGGCTGCTGAGACTAGACACACATTCAGTCAGGCCGCTGAATATGAACAACAGACCTTAGTCTTACCAGCGACAACATCACACAGCGAGCAAAGACCTGGAAATTAACCTGGAAAGGTTAGAAAGGACAGAGCCATATAAAAATCAATAAAACGTTTAGCCTAACAGTGCTGGTCATTAAGTCCATCTTCCTTTCTTGTTGGATAAACTGGTCGATCTCATAATAATAATAATAATTTCTTTCAAGGAACCCAAGATGCTTAACAGAGGAGGGGGACAAACTAAGGGGAAGGACATCAGAGGGACATATACCTCTATCATATAAAGAGGGGGACAAACTAAGGGGAAGGACATCAGAGGGACATATACCTCTATCATATAAAGAGGGAGACACACTAAGGGGAAGGAAATCAGAGGGACATATACCTCTATCATATAAAGAGGGAGACACACTAAGGGGAAGGAGATCAGAGGGACATATACCTCTATCATATAAAGAGGGAGACAAACTAAGGGGAAGGAAATCAGAGGGACATATACCTCTATCATATAAAGAGGGAGACACACTAAGGGGAAGGAGATCAGAGGGACATATACCTCTATCATATAAAGAGGGAGACACACTAAGGGGAAGGACATCAGAGGGACATATACCTCTATCATATAAAGAGGGAGACACACTAAGGGGAAGGACATCAGAGGGACATATACCTCTATCATATAAAGAGGGAGACACACTAAGGGGAAGGACATCAGAGGGACATATACCTCTATCATATAAAGAGGGAGACAGACTAAGGGGAAGGACATCAGAGGAACATATACCTCTATCATATAAAGAGGGAGACAAACTAAGGGGAAGGACATCAGAGGGACATATATCTCTATCATATAAAGAGGGAGACAGACTAAGGGGAAGGACATCAGAGGGACATATACCTCTATCATATAAAGAGGGAGACAGACTAAGGGGAAGGACATCAGAGGGACATATACCTCTATCATATAAAGAGGGAGACACACTAAGGGGAAGGACATCAGAGGGACATATACCTCTATCATATAAAGAGGGAGACACACTAAGGGGAAGGAAATCAGAGGGACATATACCTCTATCATATAAAGAGGGAGACAGACTAAGGGGAAGGAAATCAGAGGGACATATACCTCTATCATATAAAGAGGGAGACACACTAAGGGGAAGGAAATCAGAGGGACATATACCTCTATCATATAAAGAGGGAGACACACTAAGGGGAAGGAAATCAGAGGGACAGTTGGCTAAAGGAGGGAAGTCAGACAGAGTCGTTTATACATTTGGTGAAGAGGTGAGATTTGAGTAGTGATTTGAATGAGTCCATGGATGTAACGTTGCAGATGTCTGGAGGGAGGGAGTTCCAGAGGGTGGGTGCGGCAACACAGAAGGCTCTGGGACCATCAGTGCACTGGTTGGTGGTGGGGATGGAGAGGAGACCAGAGTCAGAGGACCTCTGGGGTGGGATGGAGGGATAATAATAATAATAATAATAATAATAATAATAATAATAATAATAATAATAATAATAATAATAATAATAATAATAATAATAATAATAATAATAATAATAATAATAATAATAATAATAATAATAATAATAATAATAATAATAATAATAATAATAATAATAATAATAATAATAATAATAATAATAATAATAATAATAAACTTTATTTGTATAGCACCTTTCATACAGAAACTGCAGTTCAAAGTGCTTCACAACAGAAAAAGACAGGCATAAAATGAGCACATAAAGTGCAGACATATAAAATCACCGTTTTTCACATTAGGATTTAACATCCCAACAGGCCACCTTGTTTATGGATTGATTCAGTTTTAAATAGACAATGATAAAAATAGTAAGATAAAATAGACAGAGTAAAATAGTGCAGTGCAATAAAATAGTAGAATAGAATAGATCAAATATATGAGGTGATGAGGAGGATCTCGAAGTCGATGCAGGACTTGACTGGAAGCCAGTGGAGGTGGATGAGGGTGGGTGTGATGTGGTGCCAGGACTTGGTGCGGGTGAGAACCCTATAGGTTCCGAACATATTGCAGCCTGTTCAGGGCATCGCTGGGTAGCTCTGCAAGGACTGCATTGGAGTAGTCCAGACGGGAGGTGACGAAGGAGTGAATGAGTGTCTCTGCTACGGAGTCAGGGAGGGATGGCCGGAATCTGGAGAGATTTTCGAGGTGGAACAAATCAGATTCGGTTATTGATTTAATGTGTGAATGAAATGAGAGGGTGGAGTGCAGGATGACACCCAGGTGGCAGACTTCTGGGGAACAGTGGATGGAGCAGCCGTCATCTTCCAGAAGGAGATCTCCAACCTTCCGGAGCAGTGACTGCTTGGCCACAACCATGAGCTCTGTCTTCTTGCTGTTCAGCTTGAGGCAGTTGGATGACATCCAGGCCTTGATGTCGAGGAGGCAGGTGACGAGATGCTGTGGGGGGAGAGGAGTGGAGAGTGAGGTGCTGATGTAAAGCTGAGTGTCATCAGCATATGAGTGGAAATCACAGTCAGCATCACAGTAGAGCAGTGTTTAACCATACCGTATGTTACTCTTGTTGGGAAGCTTTTATTGCACTTACAGTAACGTAACATGTGGTTGTCAACTCAAGTAAACTTATTCCTCACTTCACCTGCCTCTCGTTACATTTTGATAGGGTGGGCAAGACGTTTGGTTGGACTGATCCCACCCCTGCCCATAGCTAAACCCGGCCTTTCTCTCTCTCTCCTCCATTGGCTCTGACGTAGTCTCTCAACCAGGATTAGCGACATAGTGGTATAGGGGGGAAAGCAGTCCTTAATTAATACACTATCTTTCCTTTCCTCTCCTCCCGCTATTCTTTCCCTCCACCTCTTCCCCTTTCTCCTCTGCCCCTTCTCTCCATCTTGTGCTTCAATTGGGCATGCTTTTATCCGCTTGGCTGACATAATTGAAAACTCAGCACGATATACTATAACATATTGTCATATTTTCCCTTCCCCAAGCTGCTACATGACCATGTCCAGGCTTGTTATTATTCTTTCTCCTCTCCTCTCCTCTCCTCTCCTCTCCTCTCCTCTCCTCTCTCTCCTCTCCTCTCCTCTCCTCTCCTCTCCTCTCCTCTCCTCTCCTCTCCTCTCCTCTCCTCTCCTCTCCTCTCCTCTCCCCTCCTCTCCTCTCTTATCCTCTCCTCTCTTCTCTTCTCCTCTCCTCTCCTCTCTTCTCCTCTCCTCTCCTCTCATCTCCCCTCCCATCCTCTCCGCTTCTCTTCTCATCTCCCCTCCTCTCCTCTCCTCTCTCCCCTCTCCTCCCCTCCCCTCTCATCTCCTCTCATCATCTCTCCTCTCCTTTTCCTTTCCACTCCTCTTATCTCCCTTCAGCTCCCCACTTCTCCTCTCCCTTCTACTCTCTTTACCCCTCCTCTCCTCTTTTTCTCTCCTTATGCCCCCTCTCCTCCACACTCCTCTCCCCTTTCCTCCTCTTCCCTCTCCCCCTCTCTCCTTCCATCACATCGTTTTACCCCACACAGCCTCTGTATCTC